>NC_142745.1:19827500-20025000 GCF_051943395.1 Hippocampus bargibanti
ATTTTTTTAAATAACACTTTGCACTTATTACTACCTACTATCGCTCCCACTTGGTTGTTAGCACCGGTAAGGCGTGCCCCCCTCCCCGCGGGAACATGTCGGTAAATAAACATTTTGTAGCATTTGAGCCATATAGCTAATAGCTAGCTAGCTAAGAAAGAGATAGCTAGATAGCAGTAAAACTGTCACGCTATTCCGTTACAAATGTTTGGTACACATAGACTGAGATAGATATATCAAATAATGGATGAAAATGCAAAAAAAATATCAAAATTCAGAATTAAAATTTATATTTATATTAGTGATATAGCTAGCTAGCTATTAGCTAGCTATGTCGCTAATGGCTAGCTGGCTATTGGCTCTATAGAGAGCTATCTATTAGCTGGCTATCTTTCTATCTATTTGTGTTTCTTCCGAGTTGGGTGAACGCTGGCGCTCACCCACAGAAACACTTATCCTGTGACTGGAAAGTGACCTTGAGAGTTTTGAAAGGTGCTTATAAATAAAATGTATGGCTAGCTGGCTATATAGCTAGCTATCTAGTTGGCTACCTTGCTAGCTATCTATTTGCTAACTGGTTAGCTACCTAGCTAGCTATTTGTTTGCTATCTATTAGCTATCTATTTGTTATCTATTCGAGTTCCTCCGGGTTGAGTGAACGCTGGCGCATATGGCTGTCGCTGCTCACCCACAGAAAAACTTATCCTGTGACTGGAAAGTGACCTTGAGAGTTTTGAAAGGCGCTCATAAAAGAAATGTATGGCTAGCTGGCTATATAGCTAGCTATCTAGTTGGCTATCTTGCTAGCTATCTATTTGCTAACTAGCTATCTGGCTGACTACCTAGCTTGCTATCTATTTGCTATCTAGTTAGCTAGCTATCTATTTGTTATCTATTCGCTAGTGAGCTAACCTTCTATCTATTTGAGTTTCTCCGGGCTGCCGCTGCTCACCCACAGAAAAACTTATCCCGTGACTGTAAAGTGACCATGAGAGTTTTGAAAGGCACTTATAAATGGAATGTATTATTATTATTATCATTATTATTATTGTTGTTATTATTATTATTATTATTATTATTATTATTATTATTATTATTATTATTATTATTATTATCATCATCATCATCCTCATCTTGGGACTGTCCGCACCCACCTAGTTTGTCTGTCCACCTTGGAGCGCGCTCGCTCTCAGTGGGCTGGACGCCTTATCAGAAGCAAGCCTGTCATGAGCTGCCTGGTGGCAATTTAGCGACACACACGCACACATGAAGGGCTCCCGTTTTCCAACGAAGAAGGCACGTTTGCGCCGATGAAGAGGTAAACATGTTTAGAGAGCGCATCTGCCGCCGGCTGTTGACTCACAGCTTCCTCTTCACGGGACTCAAGTAGCTTGCCAGCTGTCTACTATACAAATGTCTTTTCCACCCGCGCGGTGACCAAACTTAAAGGACAACCGACACCATTTTTTTGTTTGCTAACTGACATCAGAAAAACGTTTTATCGCATCTACAATACCCAAAACATGCAGGCTAATATTTTTAGTCAAATGCAAAACACCAATAAAAATGACTTTGTCATGACGCCAAAAGAAGTGTTAAATAATTTCGTGTTTTCTGGATTTTGGATGGGAGAAAGGTACGCATTTCTCCCCATCCAAAACAGTAGAATCGGGTGACCACTAATTGTCTCTGAGAAGGTGATTGCAACCACCTGGAAATGGCCAATTGCAGCTGGGACCTGATTGCCCAGAAGCTCAGGTGAACCACCGTTAAAACCAGACTGAGGGAGTCACTTCGAGGAAGAAGAAGGGGGAGAAAGGACAGCCTGGAGAGCAGTGTTACCTGTGGTCTGCCGAAAACCGACATCTGTTGTGACTTCAAATTAAGAAAACTCTAAATATCCTTCCTGGATCTGGCTGAGTGAACTTTTATCGTTTTTTCGCATAACAGACTTAAAGTGTCCCAAAACTGCCACAAAATGAGCTTGGAACTGGGCAGATTCAGAAAGTCCCGCCCCCTTGTTTGTGACGTCACTATTGGTCACACACTGCCTTGCTCCAGAATCAAAACAATGGCTTCAGAGAGTTCAGATTCAGAGAAGATGCTTTCTTGTTACTCATCAAGTTATAAATATGATTCAAATAGTTCACGCGCACACACGCTCACACACACGCGTGCGCGCACACACACACACACGCAAACAAACAAACACTTTTCAACAAAATGTCAGAATGTATTATTTAAAATAACTTTGTGATAATACTCACCATTAATATGAATAGTTTTCCGTTCCTCATGATTATTAAAAAAATCCAGCCAAACGATCGGAATGAAAGTCAAGTTGCCGGGTCCATAGGCGAAGTTACTGCCAGCTAGACTGCACACGGCTCATTAGCTTCCACACTTGCTTTCTGCTGTCTCTCGCAGACGTAGTTGTGTTAAGTTTATACTGTCTACTTGTTAGCTAATTTACAACTGATTCTTTTCATACAGACAGTGGCTTTTTTAGGTGTTCTGCTGCTTACACGTTTCGGCGGAAGTATACGCCAAAACATGTTAGGTAATTGAACACCTAAAAACGCCACTGTAAGAAAAGAATCTTTCGGAGAAGTATATTGATGCTAACGTTAGCATGGGGCTTGTCAAAATGCCTCTGACATTTGACTGTTTCATCGATGGTATTGTCTCATTGCAAATTAGAATCAGAACCTTGTCTCTCTACAAAGGCGAATCCTTCGGTCCATTCAACCTGAAGTGTATGATACTCGTCCTATTTTTTACTCGTCGGGCTTATTTAAAAGGGGCGTTTACCTGTTTCAACATGAACGGCCAGTATCATCCAATCAAAATTGCGCTGTGCGCCAACTGCAGCCCAAACAGGAAATGAACAGTGAAAAAGCGAGAATCTAATAATAATAATAATAATAATAATAATAATAATAATAATAATAATACATTTCATTCATAAGCGCCTTTTAAAACTCTCAAGGTTACTTTACAGTCACAGGATACATTTTTCTGTGGGTGAGCAGCGGCAGCCACACGCGCCAGTGTTCACTCAACCCGAATGTAACTCAAATAGATAGAAAGCTAGCTCGCTAGCTAATAATAATAACAATAATCCATTGTATTTGTAAGTGCCTTTCAAAACTCTCAAGGTCACTTTACACTCACTGGATCAGTTTTTCTGTGGGTGAGCAGCGGCAGCCACATGCTCCATGTATTTAGTTTTATCGGCGAGCCAGATGCAATCATCAAAATGGTCATATATGGCCCACGAGTCTATACCAAGGGACAATTTGGAAAACAAACTGTCAAAAATGATGACTGTTATGGTTAGCATGAGACAATTTGAAATTTTGGATGGGACTTTAGCAAGCATTATGGAATTTCACAAGTTTGATTTGATTTCCTGGGCCCGAAAAACTGATGTGATGGGCCAGATTGGGCCCCCGGGCTTTGACTTTGACACCTGTAGTAAAGCCTGATTCATGGCCCGCGAACCGAAACCCCCGTTGTTCCATTTCGCACCATCACATTCACTCAAGTTGTGAGGTTGCTTGCTTCTGGACTCACCGTCCTGACTGTCAGCTCGGGCGGATTGTCATTAATGTCGGTGATGGAGATCAGTGCTGTAGCTGTGTTAGACAAGCCAAAGTTTAAGTTCCCCTCCATGTCAGTGGCCTGGACGATAATCGTGTACTGGGAGACTTTCTGGAGAGAGAAGAAGAGAGAAACGAGGAAATGTCAATCAACATGCGCGGGTATGAACACGAATGACTTTGAATCTTCCAAATAGATCAACAGCGGCGGCATTAAAGGACAACCGACGCTTCCGAACAAGTTGCGTCCATAATTGTTAAAATCACTTCAAATGACTTCTACTGAGCGCATTTGACAAATATTCCACCGCATATAGCTATATTTTACGTTTTAGGACTTGCGCTAAATATTCATGAAGTCTTGTTTTCCAGTTGATGACGATCACCTAAGTGATGTCACGGAGGGAATGCCCCTGACCGAGAAAGCGACACACAATGCATTTTGGGTACTTTTTTCATCTGAAAACACCATGTTGATTGCAAAACTAGAAGGAAAACTACATAAATAACGCGATGGTGAATTGCTGTGTACCAATTGCGGTAACACGCATAAAGAAGGTGTACGTTGACACAAATTCCCAGCGAACAAATCAGCCCATTTCAAACGGAGCTTGTGCGCCATCTTGTGCATTTTCTGGGCGCTACATTGGAGTCCAAACGGCTCGAATTGATACGGAAGGACTTGTTTAATCGATTGCAAACATTTACACTATTTGAATCCTATTCATAACTGGATGAGTAACAAGAAAGCATCTTGTCCGAATCCGAACTCTCTGAAGCCATTGTTTTGATTCTGGAGCAAGGCAGTGTGTGACAAATAGTGATGTCACGAACAAGGGGGCGTGACTTTCTGAAACACAAACTTTCTGAGGACGTCTTTAATCGATTGCAAACATTTATGCTCTCCTTTTCAGAACTATTTGAATCATATTCATAACTGTATGAGTAATAAGAAAGCGTCTTCTCCGAATCTGAATTCTCTGAAGCCATTGTTTTGATTCTGGCGCAAGGCAGTTTGTGAAGGAGTATCCTGGCGTGACGTCACGAACAAGGGAGCGGGACTTTCCGAATAGCCCCAGTTCCAAGCTCATTTTGTTGCGGTTTTAGCACACTTCAGGTCATTGTTATTGGTGTTTTGCATTTAACTAAAAATATCAGCCTGCGTGTTTTGGGTATTTTAGATGCTATAAAACGTTTTTCTGATGTCAGTTAGAGTAGGGACCTATCATAGCTGGGTCCGGCGCCGCCATGTCTGGACATTAGGTATATATAAATAGGGCCGATACGACCAGTCAGACTTTAGTTCGCTGACGAAGCCTCTTGCATAGGAGGCGAAACGTCCGGAGCCTTCAAATTTGTACAGATGACGGCTGAAGAAACCTTCTCATCGATGGACCACTCCTGTACGACTGAGAGCTTACACAGACCTGATGTCAGTTAGGAAACAAAAAATGGTGTCGGTTGTCCTTTAACATGGGTTCCCGGATAAGTCGTCCATATCTTTTCCAGTCATTTGCAAAAACAAAACGAGGCAGATCTGTCATTTTGTTGCCCCGAGTCGCAACAGAATGACCAGATCCGAGTCGCACCTAAACAACGTAAACCACGGGTGTCAAATGCGTTTGAGTGACTTAGCGTCACTCAAATAAAAAAAAGTATCAGTATGATAAGCAATGGTCTCAGGCAATAGAAGAGGTTGAAAAACGTCTGTTGATATAGATTAACGAAAAGCAGCTAGCAGGAAACAGTGGGAAAGAGTGTGAGTGAGGGTATTATCGCCAAGAAAGCGCGGCAACTTTACTCGGGTATCATCAAGACGCAACTACATCAACGACCATCACAAAGGTAAATAAAACGACTTTATTATACCGTACAGTTTATTTCTTTAATTACAACACAACAACACATTTATTATACATAAAATAAGATATATTGTGTGTAGTGAAGTTCTTGAGCCACTGCTGAAAAGGATGCTTTGATCCTCTCCTCTTTCAACTAGAACTGCTTCATGTGACAAAGAGGGTACAGCAAGTGCTGAAGAATGAATGACTCTCTGTGTCTTTGTCTTGTCATATTATTTGTTATTTAGTTATTTTTTGTTTTTTTGACTTCCGGGCAGAGTGAACGCTGGCGCGAATGGCTGCCGCTGCTCACCCGCTAAAAACAAAAAAAAAAGTTCTTATTCCGTGACTGTTAAGTGTCCTTCAGAGTTTTGAAAGGCACTTAGAAATTAAATGTATTATTATAATAATAATAATAATAATAATAATAATAATAATTATTATTATTATTATAAATTCAAGGAGTGGGGGCCAATCTGGCACACCACATCATTATATTCGGCCCACGAAAGCAAATCAAGCAAGTGCCATGATGTTGACTAAAGTCCGAACCAACATTTCAAATTGCCCCATGTAAACCACAATAACGGTCATTATACTTCACTTCAGATTTGAAAACTAGTTATTCATTCATTTTTTTGCACGCTCAGTATATAATAATAATAATAATAATAATAATAATACTAATAATAATAATACATTCCATTTATAAGTGCCTTTCAAAACTCTCATGGTCACTTTACAGTCACAGGATAAGTTTTTCTGTGGGTGAGCAGCGGCAGCCATATGTGCCGGCGTTCACTCCACCCGGAGAAACTCAAATAGATAGAAGGTTAGCTCACTAGCGAATAGATAACAAATAGATAGCTAGCTAACTAGATAGCAAATAGATAGCAAGCTAGGTAGTCAGCCAGATAGCTAGTTAGCAATTAGATAGCTAGCAAGATAGCCAACTAGATAGCTAGCTATATAGCCAGCTAGCCATACATTTCATTTATGAGCGCCTTTCAAAACTCTCAAGGTCACTTTCCAGTCACAGGATAAGTTTTTCTGTAGGTGAGCAGCGGCAGCCATATGCGCCAGCGTTCACTCAACCCGGAGGAACTCGAATAGATAACAAATAGATAGCGAATAAAAATAATAATACATTACATTACATTTTAAGTGCCTTTCAAAGCTCTCAAGGACACTTTACAGTCACAGACAAGAATAGATACAATAATAAATAAAATACAATTATAAATAGAAACAACAGATAGAGCTACACAGAACATACAATTTTAAATAGATGGGTTTGGAGATGGGATTTGAAGGTGGGAAGAGAATCCATGTTACGAATGTTGGGAGGAAGTGAGTTCCAGAGTTTGAATTTCAATAGTCAATCTGGGAGGTGACAAGACAATGAACATCCGCGAACATCCGGTCACAAATATTGATCCAAGCCGGTGTCTGAGCAATCAGTGGCGTGACGACTGCCAACAGGTGGCGCTCCCTTCCGATTGGGGGTGAGAAGGATGCGTCCTGGCACTCGCCTCATCTGGGCCTGGTGGCACCGTTAATGGCTCTGAGAGCGCACATGTGCATATCGACTAATGGGCCGGTGTGACGGAACAGGTGGGAAAGGCACGCTTCCCACACACACACACACACACACACACATGGTCGAGAGCACTTTGTCGTCCAAAAGTGGCCAAGCAAGCCGGCGAGAGGCTCTCTAATGAATCCTGTAGAAACGCTGAGCGCTTCAATTAGACTGCGCCGCCACTTTGTCCCCAAATCCCATGGCTTTTTCTGAGTGTGTTGGTTTATTTGAGGCAACTGAAATTCGCCTTGGGAAAACACGCTGTTTCGCTGTTGTTGTTTTTCTTTTTTAGCATCACTGGAAGGTGAATTGAAAATGGAGCCGTTGATTGATTGATTTATTTTATTCCTTATCGTCAAGCAAGATAATATGGAGAGTGTCAAAGATGTTTGATCGGACGTTGTGGCCAAAGGCTTGATCACAGGAAGATTGTCTTTTACTGCCGGCAGGGGACGCAGTCATTCAAGACATACGTCCAAATTCCAAGCTATTTATTGAGAGTATATGCTAATTCAAGTGATACATTAGTAAAACATAGTTTTCTTGATTAGAATACTACTCCACTGTACATTCTCAGCACCAACAGCGGTAAGCAATACAACATCGATGTTTTAATTGGTTGTCTTTTATTTAGTTATTTTTTGTAGTTATAAATTTGTAACCTGGATAATGAGCTCTTCCTGTGAGGGAGTTTCAAGTCCTAAATTACTCCTGTGACGAAGGAGTTTCCCAAGTCCTAAATTCTGTCCAAAGCCAGATCTCCTAGATTAAGATGACAGGATAACAGGCTATGTCTGTTTAATTCAACAACATAATAATATTGCACGGCCCACTATTTAGTTTTTTTATTTGTTAAAACAGTTTAAATTATCCAGTAAATGTTGTTCCACTTCAGGATTGTGTCCCACTTGTTGATTCTTGACAAAAAAAATCATATCTTTATGTTTGATGCGTGAAATGTGGAAAAAGGTTGCAAGATTCAAAGCTATTCATAGCCAGTGTTCACTCATCCCGGAAGTAACTAAAATAGATAGAAAGCTAGCTAGCTAGCCAACTATTGTATAGCTAATAAATAGCCAGATAGCCAACAGCTAGCCAGCCAGACATCTCACAGTCAGCTAGACCTCTAACAGGTAACTAGCTAGCTAGTGAATGGGTAGCAAATAAATAGCGAATATAGATAGCCAGATAGCTAACAGCTAGACAGGTAGACAGCTTACAGTCAGCTATACAGCTAATAGCTAGCTTGATAATGGATATCAAATAAATAGTGAATATAGATCTCCAGACAGGCAACAGCTAGTCAGCCAGACAGCTTACAGTCAGCTAGACAGCTAATAGCTAGCTAGCAAGCTAATGGATATCAAATAAATAGTGAATATAGATCTCCAGACAGCCAACAGCTAGCCAGCAAGACAGCTTACAGTCAGCTGAAGACAAAGCAAGCACCGACATCCTCGTCCGCCTGCCGAACGGAGCGTCCAGAAGCATCCGGAAGCAGGCACCTTTAAAGGAAAGTGCATCTTGCCGGAGAAAGCGCCTAACTAATTGCCGTTCCGTAATGCCATGGGAACCGCTAACGAGGCTCAGGCCCACGTAGCCCCTTTCCTCCGGAGTAGACAAACTACTTCACCTGTTAATTAACCCGTGAATATTGTAATGAAACACCTTTGCGGCAAATGCACCTCGAGAGGAAGCAACGAGGAACATGTCAAGGTGTTGATACAATGTTTCATTGTCGACACAAAAGCTAGCGACGTCGGCGCCTTCCCACCGCGCTGATTTAGTCAGACACATTCTGATAAGGCACAAATGGCAACACGACCTCAACGTGTGGATGGGTGTGACATTTGAGCCAACGGTTTCATGTCTTTACGTGTACAGACAAACCTGGGTTTCGGTTCCAGAAATCTTTTCGAAAACTGATTTGTTCGAAGACCGAAACATCACTTACCATTATAATCAATGTCGGAAAAAATCTGTTCAAAGTCTAGATAATAACCTTTTTTAAAGCACTTTTTAAACACTTTTACAGCATAACCTGTAATATTAGACTGTAATATTAGAGTAGGTCATTTGTAAAATACTATAAAATTGTAAAAATGTAGTATTATTATTACTGTATCTATTAGCTGGATAGCTGCCTGGCTATATATTTGATATCTATTTATCATGCTGGCTATCTAGCTAGCTATCTATTAGCTATCTAACTGGCTAGATGGCTCTCTAGCTAGCTATTAGCTATATGTTAGCTAGCTAGCTAGCTTTCGGGTTGAGTGAATGCTGGCGTGTGTGGCTGCCACTGCTCACCCACAGAAAAGCGTATCCTGTGACTGTAAAGTGACCTTGAGAGTTTTGAAAAGTGCTTATAAATTAAATGTATTATTATTATTATTACTGTATCTATTAGCGAGCTAGCTAGCTTTCTCTCTATTTGAGTTACTTCTGGTTTGAGTGAACGCTGACGTGTGTGGCTGCCGCTGCTCACCCACAGAAGAACTGATCCTGCGACGGTAATGTGACATTGCGAGTTTTGAAAGGCGCTTAGAAATGAAATGTATTATTGTTATTATCACACGCTGTTTGTGAGCCCACACCTATCTCGCTAGCTATCTGTTGGCTATCTATTTGCTATCTACTATCTGGCTCGCTAGCTTGCTATCTGTGTCTTTAATAGTGACATTCAGTGTATTAGCTAACTAACTATCTAGCTAGATAGCTATTAGTTATATAACTATCTAGGTGGATAGCTATATAGCTAGCTATTTGTTGGCTATCTATTAACTATCTACTAGCTGGACCTATCTACTAGCTGGTTAGCTAGCATTCTCTCGATTTACTTCCGGGTTGAGTGAACGCTTGCGCGTGTGGCTGCCGCTGCTCATCCACATAAAATTTATCCTGTGACTGTGAAGTGACCTTGAGAGTTTTGAAAGGTGCTTATAAATGAAATGTAGTATTATTATTATTATTATTATTATTATTATTATTATTATTATTATTATTATTATTATTATTATTATTATTATTATTATTATTAGTAGTAGTAGTAGTAGTAGTAGTAGTAAAATACAATAAAAACAAATTGTAATATGTTTTATTTTCAACAATTTTAACTCTGTCTGTCACGTGGTGTGTTGGCTCCGAGACAAGCTGTCTTTGGGCAATATGCGTGGGAAGTCCTGGATCAGTTGCTCGCACACTTATTTTTCAAACCATCGCTCAGTATGGTAGAGAGCCGAATTTCGGTCGTAAACCGAGGAACAAAATAAAATTGAAATTTTTGGTCGAAAACAGAATTGTACGAGAACAGAGACGTTCGGAAACCAAGTACAGTGATAACTCAGCTCACGAACATAATTGGTTCCCAGAAAGTGTGTGTGAGGCGAAAATTTATCTTCCAAACATTTATTTCCCAAACATTAATTTCCTATGGGAAATTAATGTTTGGAATACACACTTTTCACACTATCCGGGAACCAATTAAGTTCGTAAGCCATGGTATCACTGGATATGCTCGCGAATTGAATGTCCCTGAGGCGAAAACGTCGTCACTTGAAGCGTTCGTCAGCGGAGGTATCACTGTACTGTATCTCACACGAGCACACGCATGCACACACTTGGGCGGGCGGGCGGGCGGGCCAACCTCTCTGTCCAGGCCAGCTGCAACAGTGACGATGTCTCCCGTCTCACTGTTGATGGTGAACATGTTGGGGATGGGGCTGTGGGGCGTCTGTGAGAGAATGCGGTAGCGGACCATGCCGTTCGCTGTGGTGGAGTCATCCGAGTCGCCGGCTGTCACTTGCATCACCGATGAGCCTGTGGAGGGAGGGGGGGGGCAGGAAAGAAGATCAAACGAGCACTGTGGGAGCATCAAGGGAAACATGGGTGGGCGCTGTTCACCGAGGAGCAAAGAAAAATGAGAACCGAGTGGCACTTAAAGGACAACCGACACCATTTTTTTCCAAACTGACATCAGAAAGACATTTTATAGCATCTAAAATACCCAAAATACACAGGCTGATATTTTTAGTCAAATTAAAAACACCAATAAAAATGACTTAAAGTGTCCCAAAACTACTTCAAAATGACCTCTGGGGCGTGGAATAGAGGACAAAAAAAATGTCGGCCGCCATTTTCATTTTTGGAGAAATGGCTTCACTCACTCTGTCTGTAACCCCCCCCATTGCTGCGTTCTTGTCAATCACGTGGCTTTAACCGAAGACTGAGGGCGGGAATAAAGGACCAAAACAAGCCAGCTGCCATTTTCTTGTTAGGAGAACAGGCTCGTTTGCGAATGACACATGACTCATTGTGGCAGCTCCGTGTGTTTCCCGAAAAATATTTTGTATGCCAAGGTAAAATTTTCATCAATTTAACGTTCGTAAACCGAAAAGTCCATAAGCCAAGGGGTTCGTAAACCGAAGTATCACTGTACCTCCCCCACTCCCGCCCACCCAAAAAAAAAAAAAAAAAATGCACCAAAGAGTTGAAAATGTGTTCCCATTGTGGGCCGATGAAAGGCTTTCTGATTCGGATTCTGAGAACGTGTTCCATGGCAATTGTGGCTTCACATCACGCCTGACGCTTTTCCCCCTCGCGAGCACCTTTGCACTCTCCTCCCTTTTACTCAGTCCCACCGTGATCCACGATCAATAAAACAGATTGTCACACCCCCAAAGTAACAGCTCGCTCACGTGCCGATGAACGAGCGCCGGGAGAACACGTTGTCGCAGCATCTTGGGCGAAGTGCAACGAACTGAAGGTTATGATGAGAAAGTCAACCCCACCCCTAACTGGAATTGCACCACTAGGAATTGATATTGGGTTGTTCAGGAGAAGCCTCTCTCTAAAGTTGCACTAAAATCAAATCTAACAGTCATTATTCTTGACTTCAATTTTGAAAACTAGTTATTCATTCTGATTCTGATTCTGATTCTGATTCTGATTCATGAACTTATTGGACGCTTTATATTTTATAATAAAAGAAAAGAGTACGATTTCTTACGCTGCATTAAAGGACAACCGACACATCCGGACAAGTAGCGTCCATAATTTGTAAAATCACTTCAAATAACTTCTACTGAGTGCGTTTTACAAATATTCCGCCGATGGTGAATCGTTGTGTGTTGCACCAAGACTACTATTTGATACTAGTTGACACAAATCCCCAGCGGACAAATCAGACCATTCCCAATGGAGATAGTGCGCCATCTTGTGCATTTTCTGGGACGCTACATTGGAGTCCAGACGGCTCGAATTGATACGGAAGGACTTCTTTAATCGATTGCAAACATTTATGCTTTCCTCTTCAGAACTATTTGAATCATATTGAGAACTGGATGAGTAACAAGAAAGCATCTTCTCCGAATCTGAACTCTCTGAAGCCATTGTTTTGATTCTGGAGCAAAGCAGTGTGTGACCAAAAGTGACGTCACGAACAAGGGGGCGGGACTTTCTGAATCTGCTCAGTTCCGAGCTCATTTTGTGGCAGTTTTGGGACAGTCATTTTTATTGGTGTTTTGCAATTGAGTAAAAATATCAGCCTACGTGTTTTGGGTATTTTAGATGCTATAAAACGTTTTTCTGATGTCAGTTAGGAAAAAAAATGGTGTCGGTTGTCCTTTAAATGTTTATGTTGTCCTAAAACTCAACATTCTGTGGTTCCTGGAATTCGAGTGACAATAACAAAAAGTGTAATGATGATCATTTCATGTTACTTCTGGCTTGAGTGAACTCTGGCGCATGTGGCTGCCGCTTCTCACCCACAGAAAAAATATCTGTGACGCTAAAGTGTCCTTGAGGGTTTTGAAAGGCGCTTATTAATGAAATGTATTATTATTATTATTATTATTATTATTATTATTATTATTATTATTATTATTATTATTATTATTATTATTCTATCTATAGGAGATAAAACATTCTCATGGATTCCGCAAATTCATAATAGCTCCAGAGAAGAAATCGTAACTACAATGTGGGTCATGGCAAAAAAATGACTTTGACACCTCTGCACTAAACCAAGCAAACATCGACATCTTTTGTTTGACAAGACTTGCTCAAAAGATGTTGTGACGGCAAGCGTGGTGGCCAAGAATTGCATTAGTGACATTCAGTGTATTAGCTATCTAGCGGGCTATCTTTTAGTTATATAGCTAACTGAGTTGCTAGCTATCTAGCTAGCTATCTGTTGGCTATCTATTTGCTATCTACTACCTGGCTCGCTAGCTTTCTATCTGTGTATTTAATTGTGACATTCAGTGCATTAGATATCAACTATCTAGCTGGCAATCTTTTATTTATATCGCTATCTAAGTGGCTAGCTATCTAGCTAGCTATCTGTTGGCTATCTATTTGCTATCTAGTAGCTAGCTCGCTAGCTTTCTATCTGTGTATTGAAGAGTGGCATTCAGTGTATTAGCTATCAACTATCTAGCGGGCTATCTTTTAGTTATATAGCTATCTAAGTTGCTAGCTATCTAGCTAGCTATCTGTTGGCTATCTATTTGCTATCTAGTAGCTAGCTCGCTAGCTTTCTATCTGTGTATTTAAGAGTGGCATTCAGTGTATTAGCTATCAACTATCTAGCGGGCTATCTTTTAGTTATATAGCTATCTAAGTTGCTAGCTATCTAGCTCGCTATCTAGCTAGCTATCTGTTGGCTATCTATTTGCTATCTATTCCCTGACTTGCTAGCTTTCTATCTGTGTATTTAATAGTGACATTCAGTGTATTAGCTAACTAACTATCTAGCTCGCCAGCTATTAGCTATATAACTATGTAGCTGGGTAGCTATATAGCTAGCTATTTGTTGGATATCTATTAACTATCTACTAGCTGGTGAGCTAGCATTCTATCTATTTACTTCCGGGTTGAGTGAATGCTGCCGCGTGTGGCTGCCGCTGCTCACCCACAGAAAAACTGATGCTGTGACTGTAAAGTGACCTTGAGAGTTTTGAAAGGCGCTTATAAATGAAATGTATTATTATTCTTACTATTATTTCAAACCTCATTTAGTTGGAATTTGTCACGTATCCGCGTGAAAAGTTGTCGCTTGAAATGATGCCAAAGGTGGGAAAGGGGAAAAAAGTGCTATTTCGTTCACATTTTATCAGGCGCTTCCTTCATTTTGGCCTGAGTACCTCTCATTATAGAAAGAATGATGGACGATAGGACCCTCACATACACGAAGATGAGCGGCGTGCCCAAAAGGGTTCATCTCTGAGCCTGTTTAATTCCTCTTTAATTTGAATCCTAATACCGGGTCCTAATTGCTTTTTCAGCAAAATCACTCAAGTCCAACTTTTTTTTTCTGGTGGCAAATGCAAATATTATTGGTCAATTTGCCCATGTGACCCTGTGTAATCTTTCAAGCTATATTGAGAAGCTTCAAGATCTTTAGCCAGAATCAACTTCCCCTCACAATTACAGAAGACAGAAGACGCTCCGGCAAATAAGAGGAGGAAGGCGAGGCTGGCTGCCTGACCTCACAACGGGAAAAAACATTGACGAGAAGAAAAAGATTGAGAAGAAAGGAAGTCAAACAGGAAAAAAGAGCATGGAGCAATTGCATGCTGCACTTGGATGTGAAAGTCATCCGCAAAAAAACTAATCCAGATTGACTCACAACTTGATGGAAGGAAACGACGCTTTGGATGAATTACAGTGATACATTGGCTTATGAACTTAATTCGTTCCTAGACAGAGTGTGTAAGGCGAAAAGTGTGTATCCCAAAAAATAATTTCCCATCGGAAACCATTAAAATGAGAAAAATCAGTTCCCAGGTGCCCATAAAACATGATTTTCTACTTTCTAATTTTCTAAGCCTTAAAACGGTATTATAATGAAAGAAATAAACTATACTGTATAATAAAGTGGTTTTATTTACCTTTGTGATGGTCGTTGATGGCTTGATGGAATGGAGTGTCCGGTTTCCTCAGCATTAAACACTTGAGGAACGTAACCTTCTTTCACCATCTTGAGGAATGATCCCTTGCAGGTGCTTTCTCTGCGATAATTTTACCTAGTTCCTCATCAATTGTGTTCTGTTGATAGCTTTTTACATCAAGTGTACAGATGGCGTGTGCGAGTTATTTGTGAAGCCTGATTGATGGGATATTTTAACCTTGCAGTCTACACTCTGCCTTAGAACTATCAAAGTTGAGTCTAAATTTCACTGTTTACTATCCATTTTCTCACTCTCTCTCTCTGTCATCTGCCTCTCTCTTTAATGTTTAAACCCCCCGCACCCCGCCACTGCTTCATTCTTGACCAATCACGTGGCTTTAAGACTGGGGGCAGGGAATAGAGGACAAAAAAAAAGTCGGCTGCTATTTTCTTTTTTTGGAGAACGGCCTCACTCTCTCTCTGTCTGTAACCCCCCCTCCCCCCACTGCTGCGTTTTTGACCAATCACGTGGCTTTAACCGACGACTGGGGGCGAGGAATAGAGGACCAAAACAAGCCGGCTGACATTTTCTTGTTCGGAGAAGGGGCTTGTTTGCGAATGACACATCACTTATTGTGGCTCTTCGTGTGTATCCCAAAAAATAGTTTGTCTGCCAAGTTAAAATTTTCATAAATTTAACGTTCATAAACCGAAAAGTTCGTAAGCCAAGGGGTTCGTAAACTGAGGTATCACTGTATTTCATATTTGTGTGGTTTTCCTCACCAATTAAAAAAGGGGCCGGGCTTCGGTGGACATATTTGAAAGCGAGGAGACTGGTTCCATGAATCAAAAGTGTATTCCAAGGGCCCCGTTTCCATTCATGTTTTGACTGCAGCAGCGGGCGTGGCAATGAATTAAATGGAAAAACAAAAAGCGAGAAAAAAAAGACGGAGAAATGTTTGGCTGTGCTCTCTAATTAGCTTCTGTGTATATAAAATCACGCTCTACTGAGAAGAAAAATCCATCCTCCACCCCCCCCCCCCCACCGCACATAACGCCTTCCCATATTGTTTACAAATCCACCGGAGATGAAACTTTGCAACAGAACAATAACCCAACGCTGTGAAAACAAACACGGGTCCTCGGGCTGCCATTGTGAGAGCAGGAGTTGGTCCGCTGGAGACGTTTAATCGACTTCAACATTCTGCTTGCCGATGACCGGCTCCCCTCTCTGGCTCGCTTCTGCCTGCGCTGCGCACGACCGCTTAATAATTCAAACGTTGGGCAAAAAGGCAAAGAAAGCTGAGTCAAAGCCTTTCCAAAGTTGCTCGGAGGGCTGGTCATTTCGTGACAAATATAAACGTGTGTTGATAAACCGTGGGCTTGCAGACAGCGTGTGATGATGGAGCCCCGACCTGCCAAAATGGCATACAGTGATACCTGAGTTTACAAACCCCTTAGCTTACGAACATTTTGGTTTACGAACGTTAAATTTATGAACATTTTACCTTGACACACAAACTATTTTTCGGGATACACACGAAGCTGCCACAATGAGTCATGTGTCATTCGCAAACAAGCAAACAAGGTTTACAGACAGAGAGAGAGTGAAGCCATTCTCCAAAAAAGAAAATGGCTGCTGACATTTTTTTTGTCCTCTATTCCCTGCCCCCAGTCTTCGGTTAAAGCCACGTGATTGGTGAGGAACTCAGCAGTGAGGGGAGGTGGTTTAAACATTAAAGAGACAGGCAGACGACAAAGAGAGAGAGTGACGAAATGGAAAACAGTGACAATTGGACTCGTTTCAACTTTCAGTTCAAAGGCAGAGTGTAGACTGCAAGGTTAAAATTCCCATCAATCAGGCTCCACAAATAACCTGCACAAGCCATGGTCACACTTGCTGCAAAAAGTTATCAACCCAGCTAAACTGAGCACAATTGATGAGGAACAAGGTAAAATTAGAAAGAAAGCAGAAGGCTACGTTCCTCATCGAGTGTTTAATGCTGATGAAACCGGCCACTCTGTTGGGGTAATTTGCTATACGAACATCTTTAAACATCTTTTTTGCAACGTTTTGTTTTTCTTGGACTTCCTGATACGTCATATCCTGCCTGCCTTTACATAATGTCACATCCTATTACGTCACATCCTGTCCGTCTTATATAAATGCTCTCCTAGTGCGTCTATCTCTCTCTCTTACCTCTCTGTCTCCCCTCAACCGACCTCACAATGTCCCTGCTGTCTACAAGATTAAAATAACGTATTCTGATTTCACCATCCCTCTTCTAACAGCCTGAAGAGCGATGAACCAGGAACGAATGATCACTTTTAACCCATCACACACCATTCCATCAAGCCAGAAACAACCATCACAAAGGTAAATAAAACGACTTATTATAGTACAGTCTATTTCTTTAATTATAATCCCATAGCACATTTATTATACATAAAATAAGGTATATTTTGTGTAGTTTTAAGTCTTAGAAAATTAGAAAGTAGAAAATTATGTTTTATGGAAACCTGGGAGCGGATTATTCTCATTTTAATGGTTTCCTATGGGAAATTATTTTTTGGGATACACACTTTTCGCCTTACACACTCTGTCTGGGAACCAATTAAGTTTGTAAGCTAAGGTATTACTGTATTTTGTCAGGCGGAGGGGACGGGTTCATAAAGTCTGGCAGCATTTTGCACGACTGACAGTGGTAGCAAAACTCAGATTTGGGTAGGACTGTTTTAGCTGTGAGGGTGCCGCTGTGGACTTACCTGGCTTGGATCCCTCCGCCACAGACCCATTGTACACCTGGTTCTTAAACTCGGGTCTGTTGTCATTCATGTCAATCACGTAGATGTACAGGTCGATGGGATTCTCCACCTGGTTGCCATTCATGTCCACCGCGTGGGCCCGCAGCTGCCAATGCATATGCAAGCGAACAAAGATAAGTCAACGCAAAATGCAGTGGCGAACTGTGATTTTGGTCCCTAGCTAGGCCTTAAAGGACAACCGACACATTTTTTTTGTTTCCTAACTGACATCAGAAAAACGTTTTATAGCATCAGAATCAGAATCAGAATCATCTTTATTGCCAAGTATGTAGAACACACAAGGAATTTGTTCCCGGTAGAACACGCTGCACTAGTATCGTCGTCAAAAAAACTGCTAAGTGGCACTATACAGTTCCATTTTGGCTACTGTTGCATGCAAAATACCCAAAACACGCATGCTGATATTTTTAGTCAAATGCAAAACACCAATAAAAATGACTTTAAATGTCCCAAAACGGCCACAAAATGAGCTCGGAACTATTGGTGACACATTGCCTTGCTGCAGAATCAAAACAATGGCTTCAGAGAGTTCAGATTCGGAGAAGATGCTTTCTTGTTACTCATCCAGTTATGAATATGATTCAAATCGTTCTGAATAGGAAAACATAAATGTTTGCAATCGATTAAATAAGTCCCTCCTTATCAATTCGAGCCATCTAGACTCCAATGTAGCGCCCAGAAAATCCACACGATGGCGCACAAGCTCCGTTGGAAATGGCTGATTTGTCCGCTGGGAATTTGTGTACATTTACACATTCTTTGTGTGTGTTAATGCAATTGACTGCGACACACAACGATTCACCATCACGTTATTCATGTAGTTTTCCTTCTAATTTCACGATCAACACGGTGTTTTCAGACGAAAAAAAGTACCCAAAATACATTGTGTGTCACTTTCTCGGTCAGGGGCGTTCCCTCCGTGACGTCATGTCGGGTATCGTCATCAACTCAAAAACAAGACTTCCTGACTATTCAGCGCGAGTCTTAAAACATAAAACATAGCTATATGCTGTGGAATGTTTGTAAAATGCGCTCAGTAGAAGCCATTTGAAGTGATTTTACAAATAAAGGACGCAACTTGTCCGGAGGACGCAACTTAGTGCTTAGTGCAGATACAGATTGTTTTTCAGCATTTTTGACCACGACATTCATCAAGGAGGAGACTGTGCTGAGCGGTTGCGCCTTTTCGGCAGCATGAATATGCCAGTACTGTTTTTGAATGGGAGGAATGTCGGAGCCATTCGACTGCCATCGCTGGACACCGAAGGGGCCATTGTGCTTTTTTGCGCCTGTAATGGGCAGCATCTTCACAGCCCCGCTTTGTTTAGCGGAAAGGTCAGTGCTGTTGGACAGTCTGCGGCTAGATGGATGCATGGCTTGGGGAACCCGCGATAAGAAGAAAGGAGCGTCAGCGCAGAGCGCCGATGCGTATGTGGAACTGTTGCGGCTTGGAATTGAAGCAGATTTATGTGGAACAGGAGATGTGAGACAATCTCTTTTCGTCAATGGATGCTACAGCTGCGTGTTTGCTTTCAACATTTAGCTTGTAGTCGACGGGCACATTCCACCATGATGTCCCTGATCCACTGGTGGAAAGATGCTTTGATCATTTCCTCTTTCATCTAGAACTGCTTCATGTCATCACAAAGAGGGTACAGCAAGTCCTGAAGAATGAATGTCTCTCTGTGTCTTTGTTTTGTCATATTGTCTCTATGCTGTCATATTATTTGTTATTTAGTTTTTTTGTTGTTCTTTTGACTTCAAGACGGCGCCCCGAGAGTCGCTGCCTTTCCAGCAGCTCATGTATTTTGTTTTTCTACTTTCATTCCTTTCATGACTTTGCTGCTGTGAAATGTAAATTTCTCCACTGTGAGACTAACAAAGGCAAATCCAATCCAATCCAATCCATCTGAATCAATCCAACCCTTCATAACTATTTGATGACTATACAACCTCGATTGCAGCTACAAGCTACGACTGCGACTTGACTACAAGTACACTAGAGGGTACTGTTAGCCAAGAAATAAGGCCTGCGAGAAGGCCTTGGTGTTGCCAACACGAAATCTGCAATAAAGCAATAGTTTGATCTACACTTATTTGGCCTTGGCTTTGACACCTTTTATGTAAGGGATTAGCCAGCTAGCTGAATAGAAAGAGAGATAGCTAGCTCGATCACTAGCTAGCTCGATCGCGAGCGATCTCGATTGCTAGCTAGCTCAATCGCTAGCTAGCTGTCAGAGATGTTCGATCGGACACTATGGACACAGAAAGATTGCCTTTTACTGCCAGCAGGGGACGCAGCCAATCAAGACAGACGCCCGAATTCTGCAGCCCTCTGCCAAGCTATTTATTGAGAGTAAATGCAAATTAAAGTGATACATTAGTAAAACATAGTTTTCTTGATTAGAATACCACACCCCTGGACGTTCCAAGCACCAACAGCTGTAAGCAATAAAACAGATAGTTTAATTGGTCGTCTTTTCCATGAACTGATAAATTTGTACCCTGGCTAATGAGCTCTTCCTATGAGGGAATTTCAAGTCCTAAATTACTCCTGTCACGAAGGAGTTTTACCAAGTCCGAAATTCTGTCCAAGGCCAGATCTCCTAGATGAAGATGACAGGCCAACAGGCTGTGACTGTTTAATTCAGATTGACCCCAGGCCATCTGCGCCTTCATTGTGTACTGGAGTCACCATATAACATATAACAACATGAAACTTTAAAATATGATAACTTCTATTCTGTCTAACCTCTATCGCTAGCTCGATCGCGAGCTAGCTCGATTGCTAGCTATCTCGATCGCTAGCAAACTCAATCGCAAGCTAGCTCGTTCGCAAGCTAGCTCGATCGATGAGCATGGAATTTCAAGTTTGATTTGCTTTCGCGGGCCAAATAAAATTATGTGGAATGGCAGATTTATCCCCAGGCCTTGACTTTGACACCTTTGCACTAAATCGTACAACAATAACCAATCTAAAACAACTAAAAGATTAGCGCTTAGCATGTTACCATCATCGCCATATTGTTTTTGCATGTTCATCATCACGATATTGTTTTTGCATGTTAGCATCATCACCATATTGTTTTGCCATATTGTTTTGCATGTTAGCATGGTAGTTATGCATGTCAGCATGTTGTCATATTGGATTGGATTTGCCTTTATTAGTCTCGCAGTGGAGAAATTTACATTGCACAGCAGAAAAGTGATGAAAGGAATGAAAGTAGAAAAACAAAATACATGAACTGCTGCAAAGGCAGCCGCTCTCGCGGCGCCGTCTTGAAGTCAAAAGAACAACAAAAAATGTATTGAGTTTTGTTACGTCCAGGTTGAGTGAACGATGGCGTGCGTGGCTGCCGCTGCTCACCGGCAGAATAAATATCCTGTCACTGTAAAGTGTCCTTGAGAGTTTTGAAAGGCGCTTACAAATGAAATGTATTATTAATCTAAAAGTCTTTTGCTCAATTGCTTTGCTGAGTCACAGGAGCTTTGCCTGACAAAGCTAAAACTTGGACGATGATGCGGGCTCTCCAGATCCCACTTCTACTCCCTCCCTCCAGTACTCATCTGTCAAAAACAGCAGGCTATTCTCTCTCTTTTCACGCGAGCGGCCGGCTAACAAGCAAAGTTTGGCCCGTAATAAGAGCAGTGCTTGGAACTTCCTGTCAAGTTGAAATAAAATGAGAGATGGGGCTAAATTTCCCCCAGGCCGGTCGCTTGCAACATTCTCTAACCATAAATCATGCATCACATCGAGAGCCTGCGCGAGTCCACACAAGTCTAACGAGGAGCTCGGCTCGACCACAAACTAATACGCTCAATTCGTGTAGATCGCGGAAGGTACGTTTGGTTCGTCGCCATCTCAAGGGTAGCGAGACCACCTGCGCGGGCGGTGTCCGAGCATTGTGGTGGGCTGCTTTAGTTGAGACCTGGGGTCTGCTGGCCACAAAGGAGACCGAGTGAGGCCAGAATAAGTATTGAGCACAGGTGTCTAAGTCAATTAATGGTGAGTATTATCATAAATTATTCATTATTATTAATTAATCATTAATTTGAATTTTTTCTGTTTTCTGTTCCTCGTGATTGGCAAGGTTACTGCTAGCGAGACTGCACACTGCTCATTGGCTTGCACGCTTGCTTTCTGCTGCCTTTCACAGAAGTGTATTGATGCTAATGTTAGCATGGGGCTTGTCATAGTGCCACTGACAATTGAATGTTTCATCGATGGTATTGTTTCATTGCAAATCTGTGAAATTAGAACCTGTTCTCTCCACAAAAGCTAATCCTTCCGTCCATTCAAACTGTTTTTTTTTACTCGTCCGCTTATTCAAAAGGGGCCGTTTACCTGTTTTGAAATCAACGGCACCTAAATCAAGATCATCCAATCAAAATTGTGCTTTCGGCCAACGCAAGCCGAAACACGAAATGAACAACGAAAAAGCCAGAATACTTTTATCTGGTCATTTTGGTCTGAAAAAGTCGAAAATTCTCATCCCTGAACATTACACACATACACCCATTTTCCGTACGGCTTATTCCTCATTAGGGTCGCGGGGGGTGCTGGAGCCTATCTCAGCCGTCTTCGGGCACTGGGCGGGGGACACCCTGAATTGGTTGCCAGCCAATCGCAGGGCACAAGAAGACATAACAACAGTCACTTTCACAGTCAGACCCAGGGACCCAATTTGAAGTGTTCAATCTGCCTGCCATGTATGTTTTTGGAATGTGGGAAGAAATCGGAGGACCCGGAGAAAACCCATGCGGACCCAGGGTGAACATGCAAACTCCACACAGGGAGACCGGAGCGGAACTCGAACTCACCACTGTGATGCCGGAGTGCTAACCACTCGACTACCGGGCCGCCCTACACAAATACATCAATAAGTAAATCAGAACACTAAAAACGAGATTTGTGACATTGGGCGAGACATCAACAGTGGAAAGAAACGTCGACAGAAGAAGAGGAAAGGCGGGCCCACGTTTCAACTGGAGATGAGTGGGAGCTAACGAGAGCAGCTTGAGTGACAAGGTCAAGAAGGCGGAGCTGATTTTTTCAGAATCAGAATCATCTTTATTGCCAAGTATGTAGAACACACAAGGAATTTGTTTCCGGTAGAACACGCTGCACTAGTATCGTTGTCAACAAAAAACTGCTAAGTGGCACTATACAGTTCCATTTTTATTGTATTTTTTCAATTATGGAAGGATTGCCTTACGTGGAAGGAGGCTCGCTCTTCTCTGTCCAGGGGTTGAGTGACAAACATGTTGCCGCTGATGGGGTCAATGTTGTAAATGCCGCTGGGGGGCTGATCGGCACCCGCCCCCGTGATGCTGTAGCGGATGCCGGCATCTTTGTCCTGGTCTGAGCGAATCTGAATGGAGGGGAGAGGGGGCAATAAAAATACAAAAATAAATCAAAGGAGAGCATTTCAATCCAAATACAGGTAACCTCCGAGTTTTGACCGAGTTCCGTTCCGACAAAACGGTCGTGAGTAAAAAACACGCTGGCATCTCCTACATAACAATAGAGTATACGGTGTCAATCTGTTGTTTTTAAGCGGCGCTTTCTATTGATCTCATAAATTTTACTGTCATTTTAATCATTTTATATTTGTATTATCGATCTTTATTACTGTGTCGGCGCACACGCTTTCTCCTGACCCAAATACGCACGGCTTCCCACGCATGCGAGCTGTCCAAAAATCGCTCTCCCTGCTAACGGAGAAGCCAGAAGAGGTCACTTGTCTTAAAGAGGCGGCGGCGCCGACCGTAAGCCCGACGCGGCGTTTGCGTCGCGGCGATCCCACCCGCTCTGCCTCGGCGTCGTTGGACACCCCTCCCTCCCCCCGATTGCTGTACTAATGAGATGCTGTCATGCTGGAGAAAATTGTCCTACGCGTTTGTTAAGAAATCATTATTTTCTATTGTCATTTTGTGCAATCCTGCTCCGGCAAATAAACATCCTACTTGTTCGATATTGTCACGTTCGGATTGACAGCTGGGGGCGGGGCCACGCCTCCCTGCTTCCACCACTTCCTTCTTCAGGACAGCGGGTGAGAAAATGGGACGCTGTCAACTTGTATTTGTACTTTGTATTACCCTGGACTTTATATATCTTCTTCCGAGCCCCCTCACCTGCCCATCCCGTAATCCTTTCGAGATTGTTCCGTTTCTGCACCACCGTGTGCGAGTTACTTCTCGCCATTGTCGGGTTTCCCATTGCCCCACCCCCCACTCGTCGTTTTTGGTATTCTTTACTTTTGATTATTCCCCTGGTCGTCTTTTTGGGACCAGCGCTTTGTATTGTATCTTAATAAATCATCCTGTACAGACCTCTGTCTCTGTCGCCTTGCTGGCTGTATGAAGCGGTGGTTAGAATAAAAAAAAAAAGGTTTGGCGGTCATGGTCGTAAGTAAGGGTGGTCGGAACTCGCGCCGGTCGTAAATGGGATGTTCCCTGTAGATGCCATTTCCAAGTCACAAGATCACCACAAACACCTTTCGCATTTTGACGGACTTGAGCCCCAAATGCTCTCACGTCATCTTTTCCTTGATGCCAAAAGCACTTTTAAACGAGTACCAACCGTTGCTACGGTTCGGGAATAATCACAGACGGAAATGAGGAAAAGTGAAAGCTTGAATCATCTTTCCTGGCTATCTTTTGCTTCCTCTCCATCGTAATTTCTTCACTCGGCGAGACGGCAGATCGTGCATGAAAATGAAATGACTTGATCCGTTCAGCTTTGACGGCGGCATCTCTCTGTTTGAACATGATAGCCTCTCTTTTCATTTCCACACTTGTCTTCCCGCAGCCACCGAGTAGAACTTTGCTGCGTGCTGTTCGCAGGTTGCCCTCCCCCACCACGACACAGTGAGCCACAGTCATCTCAAGTAGGCGTCGGGAATGATAATTGCTATGATTCACAACTTTGCTGCTGGGAAACGTAAATTTCTCCACTGCAAGAGAAATAAAGGTAATGTGATACCTCGGCTTACAAACGCCTTGGCTAACAAACTTTTTGGCTTACAAACGTTTAATTCACGAGAATTTAATCTTGGCATACTAACTATTTTTACACAACAATGAGTGATGTGTCGTTTGTGAACGAGCCCAATCTCCAAACAAGGAAATGGCAGCGGACTTTTTATTGTCCTCTATTCCCCGCCCCCAGTCTTTGGTTAAAGCTGCACGTGATTGGTCAAGAACGCAACAGTGGCGGGGGGGTGGGGGGGGGGGGTGGGGGGAGGGGGGTTACAGAAACACAGAGCTGCAAATTAAAATAGATAGGCAGACGGCAGAGAGTGAGAAAATGGATAGAAAATACAGTGAAATTTGGACTAGTTTCAACTTTATTGATAGTTCAAAGGCTAAGTGTAGATTGCAAGGTTAAAATATCCCATCAATCAGGTTCCACAAATAACCCGCATAAGCCATCTGTACACTTGATGCAAAAAGCCATCAACCCAGCCAAACAGAACACAATTGATGAGGAACTAGGTAAAATTATCACAGAGAAAGCACAGCAACTTCACTTGGCTATCGTCGAGAGGCAACCAAGAGGTTCGTCATCCATTGATGATTTCAAGGCAAGCCACGGATGGTTCGAGAACTTTAAGCCGTCATACAGGGATTCATAGTGTCATTCGTCATGGTGAGGCAGCCAGTTCTGACGATAAAGCTGCTAAAGCTTACAAGGAATCATTCCTCAAGATGGTGGAAGAAGGCGGCTACGTTCCTCATCAAGTGTTTAATGCTAATGAAACCGGCCACTCCATTCCATCAAGCCATCAACGACCATCACAAAGGTAAATAAAATGACTTTATTATATAGTACAGTTTATTTCTTTAATTACAATATAATAACATATTTATTATACATAAAATAAGGTATATTTTGTGTAGTTTTAAGGCTTAGAAAATTAGAAAGTAGAAAATTATATTTTATGGGGACCTGGGAACGGATTATTCTCATTTTAATGGTTTCATGTGGGAAATTAATGTTTGGGATACACACTTTTTGCTTTACACACTCTGGGAACCAATTAAGTTCGTAAGCCAAGGTATCACGGTACATCCTATCCAATAAGTGACCACTAGATGGCAGAAATGGCTTTGACCAGCCCATGGTCCACACGGCGTACCCGTGGTGGCGGTCTGGCGATTCCGCACCGCAAAGTAGGGAGCGAAGGGGTTCCCACCAATGGCAATATGGATAAATACCCCCAGCAAACTCTTTAACAGCATGTTTTCAAATCAAGTTCCAGCGAGGTCCCATTGTCATCCTTGACGAACACACACACCCGCACACAAAACGTTTGAGAAAAACTTTGATGTAGGATTCCGAGTGAACATTCTCTTGTTTGTGCCTCCCAGACCGAGAGACGACTTCATGTGAGGTACTTGGCAGCTAAGAGTCACAGCGTGTTCACAAAGTGAGAAAACAAGCTCAGTTCAATAATTCAAAATTTGTTCCTCTTCCATCGCTCCCCCTAACATGCGGTTGCTGGTCATTGCGTCTTGTCGGTATTGTAAAGTGGTCGGCCTGTCAAAGATTACCTGTCTAGTTATCTAGCTAGCTGTCTGGCTAGATATCTATTAGCTATGTATTAACTACCTAACTAGCTATTTGCTATCTATTAGCTATCTGACTAGCTGGGTGGCTATCTCGCTAGCTATCTCGCTAGCAAGCTATCAATTAGCTGTCTGGTTATCTAGCTAGCTGTCTGGCTTGCTATCTATTAGTTATGTATTAGTTAAGCATTAGCTACCTAGCTAGCTATTTACTATCTATTAGCTATCTGGCTAGCTGGGTGGCTGTTTATATCACTGGCCATCTTGCTGGCTATCCATTAGCTGTCTGGCTATCTAGCTAGCTGTCTGGCTAGCTATATATTAGCTATGTATTAGCTACCTAGCTAGCTATTGGCTATCTATTACCTATCTGGCTAGCTGGGTGGCTATCTTGCTAGCTATCTCACTAGCTATCTCGCTAGCTATCTGGCTATCTATCTATTAGCTATGTATTAGCTAGCTATCTAGCTTTCTATCTATTTGAGTTGTTTCCGGGTTGAGTGAATGCTGGCGTGTGTGGCTGCCGCTGCTCACCCGCAGAAAAACATCTAACAGTGACTGTTAAGTGACCTTGAGAGTTTTGAAAGGCGCTGAAAAATGTAACAATAATAATAATAACAATAATAGATAGCTAATAGCTAGCGAATAGATAGCTAATACCTAGCTAATACATAATAATAATAAACAGTAACTCGTGATGGAAACACTTAATGGATTATTATTATATTATTAAAGTAATTTTACGGTGATGACACGTGACCTCTGCCCTCTTAACATTCCATACATTGCTGTCACCTCAGATCGTGCGTCACCTCGACTGCGGCATCTTCACGAGAGGACATGAAACGAATACACGGGAGCTATGAAGACGTGTCAATTCTCCGAGTTCTGGGAATCCCGCCAGTAACAATTGAACCCGTTCAAATGGAATGCTAATGACAAAAGCTACGCTATTTTTTTTCTTTTCATCCCCCCCGCCCCGAGCACTTGGAGTGAAATAAAGGCACCATCATCTCTACCGCTCCCGGTGGAGTAACTGGCTACTAATCACACTAAAAATAGCGGCGAAAGGCAGATGTAAAGGACTTAACTCCATGCCTGTCTCTCTCAGATCAGAGCAGACATCAGATAAGTGACCTATTTGTAGCTCTTTGAAAGTGATTTCCTTGATTACTGACAACCAGTGGGATCCTCTGGGATAGGCTATCAGCGTGAGAGAAAAGATGGCAATAGGTGGAGGAGGGGTTGGGGGGGAGAGGCACGGGAAGCGAAAGCCGTCAGTGGTTAAACGACATTAGATGAAGAATTATCGTTGTGTAAATCCCTCAGCGTGTGACACATAAATACAGTAAAGTCTCGTTATATCGATATCGGTTATATCGATAGTACCGCTTATTACGATACTATTTTCATTTCCCTTGCACATTTCTAGTCTTTTTATGTATAATTAGTACCGTTTAGTACGATACCCGGTCATTACGATAATCCGGTTATTACGGTGCTCCTTTTCATCCCCCGCCGGCCATTTTTGTTGTTTATATCGATATATCCGTCGCGCCATTGGCCAACTTGGTCACGTGTCTTGTTACGTGAGCCGCCATCGGTCGCGCCATTGGTCGACTTGGTCACATGAGCCGCCATCGGTCGCGCTATTGGTCGACTTGGCCGTGTGACTTTGTCACGTGACACGCCATCGGTCGCGCCATTGGTCAACTTGGTCACGTGTCTTGGTTACGTGTCACGCCATCAGTTGCGCCATTGGTAGACTTGGTCAGGTGACTTGGTTACGTGCCCGGCACCCGTGTAGCAGAGCCATTTTCATTTTCAGACGCTAGCTCGTGTGTAGCAGACGAGATTGAAGTGTTTGTGTTAAAAGGTAAAAATGGGAAGCAGAAGAAGATTGATGACTTTTTTAAATTGTATACATAATACAGTAAGATGTAAGCGTTGCAGTTTCCCTGTTGTGTTATGTACATGCCCACTGTACTGTATATGAATGCAATCGTTTTTTGCAACAATGTTTATTGTTTTGTCTGCTGAAGCGCGATGATTTTGAAAATTATTAACATTCCATACTGTGTATTAAAGGACAGCCGATGTCACTTTTTATTCAAATGCAAATAAAAATGACTTCACGCCAAGACGTCTTGCATTGCTTGTGAATCCAAACAATGGCTTCAGATTCGGATAATATGCTTTCTTGTTACACATCCAGTTATGAATATGTTTCAAATACACTGTAGTTCCGAAGATTAAAGCATACATGTTTACAATCATTAAAGAATTATATGTGCCATTTTGAGGCAACATTGGGGGAACATCTCTGACCCAAAAAAAAGGGAGCTAATGGCCAGCTCCGTTTCTTATATGGCGCTTGGCTGCCCTCTTTTGGCGGCTTTTGTTTAATGCAGTTCGGCGCAGGATCGGATATATCGATAGTACCGGTGATATCGATATTTTTTCGGACTCCCTTGAATATCGATATAACGAGACTTTACTGTAATAATAATAATAATACATGTCATTTCTGAGTGCCTTTCAAAACTCTCAAGGTCACTTAACATTCACTGGATACGTTTTTCTGTGGGTGAGCAGCGGCAGCCACACCCGCCAGCGTTCATGACTTGTTTAATCGATTGCAAACATTTATGCTTTCCTTTTCAGAACTATTTAAATCATATTCATAAATGGATGAGTAACCAGAAACTCCAATCTGAACTCTCTGAAGCCATTGTTTTGATTCTGGAGCAAGGCAGTTTGTGAAGGTGTATCTTGGCGTGACGTCACAAACTGGGAGCAGGACTTTCTGAATCTCTTCAGTTTTGAGCTAATTCGTGGCAGTTTTGGACAACTTTAAGTCATTTTATTAGTGTTTTGCGTTTGACTAAAAATATCAGCCTGCGTGTTTTGGGTATTTTAGATGCTATAAAACGTTTTTCTGATATCACCTAGGAAACAAAAAATGGTGTTGGTTGTCCTTTACAAAAAATGGTGTTGGTTGTCCTTTAACAAGCATCATGGCACTTGACATGCTTGAGTTGCTTTCGCGGGCTGAATAAATTGATGTGGCGGGCCAGATTTGGCCATCGGGCCTTGACTTTGACTCCTGTGCTGTAGACCTTCGAAAAGAGAAGAAAAATGGTCAAAAGAAAAGAAATGGTCAAAAAATGGATGCCATCCACTCGCCCGATTTAAGAAAAATAAAACGATTGGCATGAAAGGACTTAAGCACCGTACGTGTCCCAAAGCTACCGGACGTCAAATTGATGCTAACGCAATGAACATGTTTTCTCTTTCTTTTCTGCCGCAATGAAAGGAGCCAGCCAGGCTGAAATTCCTCGATAACGGCTTCTTGCAATTCACGCAGCATTATTACCGCGGTTTAATTCTTTAAGGAGTTGGGCCACCAATGACTCCGCCGGGCCCAATATTTCACGCTGTACAGGTGGAAGAGGCCCTGGAGACATTTTGTACTGGCCCTCGACCAAATCTGTTTTATGAGCTTTCATTCGGCAACTGTAATTGCACTCTTCGCAGGACAAGGGGAGCGACTCCGGGAGGTTGCCGAGAGAGAAGCTGCAAAGGGCTCCACATTAATATTACAACTTTATATTTAATATAATTATATTATTTATTTTTAATATTTGTATTATTATTATTATTTTATATTTAGTTACATTTAGTGCTAACCAGCTATCTAGCTAGCAGCTATATAGCTATCTAAGTGGCTAGATATCTAGCTAGCTATATATTGGCTATCTGTGTATTTAATAGTGGCATTCAGTGTATTAGCTAACTAACTATCTAGCCAACTATCTATTGGCTATATTGCTATCTAAGTGGCTACATATATAGCTAGCTATCTGTTGGCTATATATTGGCTATCTGTGTATTTAATAGTGGCATTCAGTGTATTAGCTAACTAACTATCTAGCCAACTATCTATTGGCTATATTGCTATCTAAGTGGCTAGATATATAGCTAGCTATCTGTTGGCTATCTATTAGCTATCTACTAGCTGACGAGCTAGCTTTCTATGTGTTTAATAGTGACATTCAGTGTATTAGCTAACTATCTAGCTAGCTATTAGCTATCAAGCTATCTAGGTGGCTAGCTATCTAGTTAGCCATCTATTAGCTGGCTAGTTAGGTGTCTATCTATTTACTTCCGGGTTGAGTGAACTTATTCTGGGACTGTAAAGTGACCTTGAGAGTTTTTAAAGGCACGTATAAAGGAAATGTATTATTATTATTATTATTATTATTATTATTATTATTATTATTATTATTATAAACATTTGAAAATACACCATTCATTGGGGGTGCGCCTTATACTCCGATGAGCCTTATACATCGGAAAATATGGTATCTTTTTCACCAATTCATTTAATTTGCTTAGGTGGGCCTGATCGAATGTTTTCCAAGCCCACCGCAGAGGTGTCTACAAAATTTCACGCCAATCAATTTGTCACCTTTTGAGTATCCGCAGCAGAAAAATGTCAGTGAAACATTGCAGCCTCCTGGAGGTGAACCGCGTCATGTCATATTATTAGCCCTTTCTTCAGAAAAAAACAGCAATGTGATTTTTTTTTAATTCCTATTCTCGAAATTAGTAGTGGACTTTGGAAACGACAAAAGTGAGAAAAAAAATGTACACATTTTCTTGAAGGAAGCCGCTTTTCGTTGAACGCTCCATTGATGAGAATTTGCTCATCTCCGTGGTCTGAATCTGATGAGTTACCGTGAGGACAAAACGACCGCACAATTTTTACATTTGGAAGCTTTCAAATATAGATGGGATGCTTTCTCAAGCATGCCCTGGCGCTCATGCTCGCGCATCAGCGTTTCCACCTCAGATCATTAACCAGACGGCGGAATGAAATGTAGGACTGAGCTGACAAAAACAAAAATGCAATTACAGAGAGAACAAATATTAATGGGAGCTCAGAAGTGACGAACAAACCCAATTATGGCATTAGCCCAACAATTTAGAGGAGCCGTGCAAGAAAAGAGAAAAAATCCTGTTGAATTGTACCGACGCTCGCTTCCCATTAAAGGACAACCGACGTCTTCGGACAAGTTGTGTCCATAATTTTTTAACTTCAAATGACTTCTACTGAGCGTATTTTACAAAGATTCCATAGCATATAGCTATATTTTACGTTTTAAGACTAACGCTGAATATTCAGGAAGTCTTGTTTTCGAGTTGATGATGATCCCTGACGTGACGTCACATCTGGAACGTCCCTAATCAAGAAAGCGACACACAATGCATTTTGGGTACTTTGGTTGGTCTGAAAACTTCGTGTTGATCCGTGTTGATGGCGAAATTAGAAGGAAAACACATAAATAACGCGATGGTGAATCGTTGTGTGTTGCACCAAGACCACTATTTGACACAAATTCCCAGCAGACAAATGAGCCCATTTCCAACAGAGCTTGGGCGCCATCTTGTGCATTTTCTGGGACGCTACATTGCAGTCCTGACGGCTCGAATTGATACGGGAGGATTTTTTTAATCGATTGCAAACGTTTATGCTTTCTTCTTCAGAAATGTTTGAATCATATCTTCTCCGAATCTGAAGCCATTGTTTTGATTCTAGAGCAAGGCAAGACGTCCTGGCATGACATCACGAACAAGGGGGTGGGGGACCTTCTGAAACTCGGCATCTCCGGGGTCATTTTGAAGTAGTTTTGGGACACTTTAAGTCATTTTTATTGGTGTTTTTTGCATTTGACTGAAATATATCATCATATCATCAATGTGTTTTGGGTATTTTAGATGCTATAAAAGTTTTTTTGATGTCTGTTAGGAAACTTCCTCCCGAAGCAAAGGAGTAGGAATGAAATGTCGGTCTGATAAGGAGACGCAAAAGGAGGCCCATGGTTTTGTCTTGCTGACAAAAGAGGCTGTTGTCTTCCAATGGCTTGATTGCATTCGTCCACCCACGGACGCAAGAGACACTCTGGTCGATCTGGTGATTTTTCCTCAGTGAGGTATAGAACCAGTGTCTGAAATAGCTTCTGTCCGGACACCCGGGGCGTGCAACTTTTCCGTCGGGCGTACAACTTACAAAACGTCTCCGCCCGGGTGGCTGACAGCTTCGTCAAGAAAAACAAAAACGAAAGATTTTTTTTTCTCAAATCAAACGTTTGCTTTATTTAATAAAGGAAACGTTTGAACGCAGATTTCAAAATCAGAATAAATGATTCCAATTTAGAAATCTTCATTCGGTTTGGAAATTTCTGAATTTCGGTTTGTTTGGCAATTTGCATACTCGGCACGACAGCCAATCAGAAGCCTGCTTCGTGCTTCTGTCTTTCCCGAGCGTTATAAGGTCGTGCATTTTCATATCATTTTCCAAAGTAGATGCAAGGAACCTCAGCCCCAGAAGAAAGATTCAAAAGAAGCTAACAAAATTTATAACGCTACAAAGTGTAAACGTACATTATTATTATTTTTCTTTTATTTACTACAGATTCTTTTCTTACAGACAGTGTTCTTTAGTTGTTCAATTACCTGACATGTTTCGGCGTATACTTCCACCTTCGTCAGGTAATTGAACACCAAAAAACACTGTCTGTAAGAAAAGAATATGTTGTAAAGTAGATATCAAGTAGACAGAATGAACTGAATACAAGTAAAAGTACATTATCCCGTGACTGTCAAGTGTCCTTGAGAGTTTTGAAAGGCACTTAGAACTTGAACGCACATTAAAAGCATTATGGAAAGAAGAATTCACGTGGCTTGTAGCAGACGACGCGACGCAAACATTGCATTGTGGAAAATGACGAAGAGTGTATGGACAAACGACCAACTGGAACAAAATCATCAGCAAGGGATATTTACGATATATAAAGCAAGGGAGCATTTGTGGGAGGTACGTCCTTAATAAAACAATCCTTAATATTTTGCAACAATGTTTTTTTTTGTGATTAGTCGTCTTATTGTGTTTCAAGTTGTGAAAAATGGGGCAGGCAACTTCATGGCCGGGCAGGAGACTTTTCAGAGTTGTCTGCCCTGGTGTCCGCTAACTTTTTGTCATGAGTTTCAGACACTGAAGACTTTTGGCAAGTCTCGCAGAAAGAGAATAACGGGGCATAATGGGGATAAGATGGAGGGAGGGGGATGGCGTTATGGGTTTTGTGCCGTCCTTGCGCTTTCATTCCTGCCCACATTCAGGGTGAAGGTGCACGCTTCCTTCCGCACCATTTTTCCTGCCGTGTGCTCCCACAGGAGGCGGTCGAGCGTGCCAAGACGGACGCTCGGCGGTAGCCCAAGGCCAATTGAAAGCGCTTCCGGCATGCTCGAGGCGGGCTCGGTCTGATCGGGTGGCTAGAGATGTGGGGGAGGGGGTAGGGTAGGGTAGAGTAGGGGTGGTTTCGAGCGAGGAGCTCTCACGGGACCGTCACCCTGTAATTGTTCCACAGGGAATGCCGGCGATTGACACACACGTGCATCAAAAGCATTGCTTTCATATCGTTGTTGCGGCTGCAATTCCCTCATCCAACATTTTGTTCATTGCATTTTTTTCTAACGCAATCCCAATTGAACAACGACATCCTTTAATGAGAAGGAGAACTATGGGTCAAAACACATTCTTACTTCTTTTTTCCTCATTTCACTTCTTTTTATTTATCCAGCTATTTAGCTATCTAGCTAGCTGCCTATTTAGATGACTACCTAGCTAGCTATCTATTTACTATCTATTTGCTAATTTTTAGCTATCTAGCTGGCGATCTAGCTGGCTGTCTAGCTGACTACCTAGCTAGCTGACTACCTATCTAGATATCTATTTACTATCTATTTGCTAATTTTTAGCTATCTGTTAGCTGGTTGGCTGTCTAGCTAGCTGGCTAATCCCTGTCTGGCTAGCTGTCTATATCTAGCTGGCTATGTATTAGCTATATGACTGTCTGGCTATCTAGCTAGTTTTCTATGTATTTGATTTACTTCCGGGTTGAGTGAACGCTGTTTTTTTTTCTCTCTTCACTACTTTTTATTTATGCAGCTATTTAGCTATCAAGCTTGCTATCTAGCGAGTTGGCTGACTACTTACCTAGCTATCAATTTACTATCTATTTGCTAATTTTTAGCCATCTTACTGGCTATCCAGCTTGCTGGCTATCTAGTTGCTAATTTTTAGTTATCTAGCTGGCTAGCTAGGTAGCTAGCTATTTGTTATCTGGCTAGCTCTCTAGTTAGCTCTCTATTAGCTCTATGGCTGTCTGGTTATCTGGCTAGCTTTCAATGTATTTGAGTTACTTCCGGGTTGACTGAACTGAAAATGCAATTTTAAATAGGTGGGTTTTGAGATGGGATTCGAAGGTGGGAAGAGAATCGATGTTTCGAATGTTGGGAGGAAGTGAGTTGGGGGCAGAGCAACTGAAAGCTCTGTCCCCCATCGTGCTGAGACGGGCAGGGGGGCACACAGAGGCGGAGGGAGGAAGAGGATCTGAGGGAACGAGAGGGAATACAAAATTTGAAGAAGGTCAGATCGGTATGGGGGGCAAGGTTATGGATAGTTTTAAATGTATAAAGAAGAATTTTAAAGTTGATTCTATATTTGACCAGGGGCCAGTGGAGCTCTTGGAGGAGGGGGTGATGTGGTGAAAGGATGAGGTTCTGGTGATGATCCAGGCTGAAGAATTCTGGACGAGTTGAAGTTTGTGGAGAGGTTTCTGAGGGACACCAAGGAGAAGTGAATTGCAATACTCAATCCGGGAGGTGACAAGACTATGTGGTGTGAGGAGTGAGAGATGGGCGAAGACGATTGATATTCCGTAGGTGGAAGTACTCAGATCGGGTTATTTATATGGGAGTGGAAAGATAGTGTGCTGTCAAGGACACTTGGCTTTTATATTTTATCCATGCTATGTCGGGCAAAATAATAAAGTGGTCGGATGAATATGTACAAGATGGATTTATATGTATCACGGAACGTGATGGGAGTGAGAGTCCGTCCTATCTGCATGATTTGCAATGCGAAGTTGAGCAACTGTAGCCTAGCACCAGCAAAACTAAATCAGAATCAAAATCAGAATACCTTAATTTGTCCCACAATGGGGAAATTAGCTGTCCACAGCAGCAATTTCAAAGGGGATGGAGGGGGGGGTGAAAGGATAGAAACAATACTAAGCATAGCAAAATAAAAATGTCAACCGTATACTGTAGTACTTCTTCAAGCTGCATGGAGACGGGGAATACAAGAACACACTGTCATTTGGACATTGGATTGCCGGTGAATTATTTGTTGCCACTGCTCATGCCCAGCGTTGTTATGTAGCTTGTCATCGTCTCTCTTGATGCTCTTTATTCTGTACTTGCGCAAATAAAGTGTACTTCTCTTTCCTTGTGTACGTCCAGTGATTGTTTTTTCTCCTTGCCTTTCGTGCAATTTTTTTTTGCTAACTTGTAATTTGTTTTTCCTGGTCCTTATTTGACCAGCGCTTTGAGTTACATTTTTAATGGTGCGTATTTACATCACCGGATTAAACTTTTTGTACGGTACGCTTGTCTCCGTCTGCTATTTTGGGCTCAAGCTACTTATTTCGCTCCGCGCGAAACGAGATTTCGTTTCGTTTGGGACATGACAGAGATAAGGTGAGAAGCTCAGTTTTCCGGGAGGGCATCCAGATGAAGTGGCTCGGCCATCTGATTAGGATGCCCCCAAGACGCCTCACTGGGGACGATCCAGGACACGCTTGATAGACTGTCTTACCCAAATGGCCAAGGAACGCCTCAGGATTCACCAGGAAGAGCTGGAAGAAGTGGCTGGGGACAGGGAATTCTGAAGCTGCTACCCCTGCTACCTGACCTCAAATAAGCAGCACACAATGGTTGGATCAATGGAACAAAAAAAGGGAGGGTCCTCTGCTTGGGCCGCAACAAATAAATAGCCGGTGGGTCGGATGTCGGCTGACCAGTGGAGACAATATCCATCTGACAAACGAAGGGTTCGATCGGATAATGAAACGTCAACAGAATTAACCTGACGGGGAAATAAGACATTTTGTTTGTGTTTGCCCTCGAAAAGTTGATCATCCGAATCATTTCTTTCAATACAAACAAAGACAAATTGCAAGGAGCCAATAAGACGAACGAACGGATGGATGCTACAGCTGCAGGGTTTGCTTTCAACATTTAGCTTGTAGTCAACGTGCACGTTCCACCATGATGTCCCTGATCCACTGGTGGAAAGACGCTTCGATCCTTTCCTCTTTCATCTAGAACTGCTTCATGTAACAAAGAGGGTACAGAAAGTGCTTAAAGGACAACCGACGTCATTTTTTTGTTTCCTAACTGACATCAGAAAAATGTTTTATAGCATCTAAAATACCCAAAACACGCTGGCTGATATTTTTAGTCAAATGCAAAACACCAAGAAAAATGACTTAAAGTGTCCAAAAACTGCTTGTGTGCCATCTTGTGCATTTTCTGGGCGCTACATTGGAGTCCAGACGGCTCGAATTGATACGGAAGGACTTCTTTAATCGAATGTAAACACTCCACAACCTGGAGCTGAACACGCTCAAGACAGTTGAGATGATGGTGGACTTCAGGAAACATCCATCACCACAGCTACCCCTCACACTATCCAACAGCCTGGTGTCAACCGTTGAGACCTTCAAGTTCCTGGGAATCACAGTCTCCCAGGACATGAAGTGGGAGGTCAACACCAACTCTATCCTGAAAAAGGCCCAACAGAGAATGTACTTCCTGAGGCTGCTAAAGAAGCATGGCCTGCCACAGGAGGTGCTGCAACATTTCTACACGGCTGTCATCGAATCCATCCTGTGTTCTTCCATCACCGTTTGGTTCTCGGGACCGCCACAAAAATGGACAAAATCCGACTTCAACGGACAGTTAGGACGGCGGGAAAAAATCATTGGCACCGCCCTACCCACTCTCGGGGACTTGCACACTGCAAGAATCCAAACTATGGTTGCGCGGAAAATAGCGACTACTGGACCCTCCGCATCGTGCCATCACCACCTTTTCCAGCTACTTCCCCTCAGGCAGGCGCTACCGATCCATGCGCACCAAATCCAGCAGACATTTAAACAGCTTCTTCCGCCAAGCCATTAACTCTTTGAACTCGCGCTGAATATTCAGGAAGTCTTGTTTTCGAGTTGATGATTTCAACAGTAGCCAAAATGGAACTGTATAGTGCCACTTAGCAGTTTTTTTGACAACGATACTAGTGCAGCGTGTTCTACCGGAAACAAATTCCTTGTGTGTCCTACATACTTGGCAATAAAGATGATTCTGATTCTGATTCTGATTCTGATTTATGCTTTCCTCTTCAGAACTATTTGAATCCTATTCATAACTGGATGAGTAACAAGAAAGCATCTTCTCCGAATCTGAACTCTTTGAAGCCATTGTTTTGTTTCTGTAGCAAGGCAGTGTGTGACCAAAAGTGACGTCACGAACAATGGGCGGGACTTTCTGAAACAAACTTTCTGAGGACGTCTTTAATCGATTGCGAACATTTATGCTCTCCTCTTCAGAATCTGCCCAGTTCCGAGCTCATCATTTTGTGGCAGTTTTGGGACACTTTAAATCATTTTTTTTGATGTTTTGCATTTGACTGATATTTTTAGTCAAATGCAAAACACCAATAAAAATGAGTTAAAGTGTCCCAAAACTACTTCAAAATGAAGGTCCCGCCCTCTTGTTCGTGACATCACGCCAGGACGTCTTAATTAAAGCAATGGCTTCAGATTTGTAGAAGATGATTTCTTGTTACTCATCCAGTTATGAATAAATGCATGAATGTTTGCAATCGATTAAAGTAGTCCTCCTGTATCAATTCGAGCCGTCAGGACTCCAATGTAGTGTCCCGGCAAATGCACAAGATGGTGCCCAAGCCCCGTTGGAAATGGGCTGATTTTTCCGCTGGGAATTTGTGTCAACGAGTATCAAATAGTATTCGCGATTCACCATTGCGATATTTATGTAGTTTTCCTTCTAATTTCGTGATCAACACCGTGTTTTCAGACGGAAAAAAGTTCCCAAAATTCATTGTGTGTCGCTTTCTCGGTCAGGGGTGTTCCCTCTGTGACATCACTTAGGTGATCGTCATCAACTGGAAAACAAGACTTCATGAATATTTAGCGCAAGTCCTAAAACGTAAAATATAGCTATATCAGAATCAGAATCAGAATCATCTTTATTGCCAAGTATGTAGAACACACAAGGAATTTGTTTCCGGTAGAACACGCTGCACTAGTATCGTCGTCAAAAAAACTGCTAAGTGGCACTATACAGTTCCATTTTGGCTACTGTTGAAAGACTTCAAAGAGTTCAAAGAGATAATGGCTTGGGGGAAGAAGCTGTTTAAATGTCTGCTGGATTTGGTGCGCATGGATCGGTAGCGCCTGCCTGAGGGGAGTAGCTGGAAAAGGTGGTTTGATTTTCCATTTCGTAAGGTCGACAAAGACCTTTGTTCTAAAATTCTTGCATCGATTGTCTGGAAATGGCACATTACGGTACGCCGGAATGCCATCATCTCATAAGCAATTGTCTGCCACCCGAGCGGAAGACAATACACGAGAGGGTGATGCAGACTCTCAAAAGGAAGCATTTTGTACTTTGCGAAAAAAGACAGGCGACACAGACCCCTTTGATTCAGTGTCGGGCATGGCAGGTACATGAAACAAACGCCCCCACGTTCTTGGAACGACTTCACACGCGAGCCATCGGGTGACAGGTGGATTATTCAAATCCTTTGTCGAGGAAGTGTGTGTTCTCGTCGTGACAGAGAGGAGCAAAATTGGAGCAACTATTCCTGGAAACCTCGTTAAGTGCGGATGAGTCATCACCTACGCCACTGATTCTGGGACAAGGCCGGTCGGGAGGGAATCGAAATCGTGTGCCTTCCGCATTTTGACCTTGAAAGAAATTGGCAACAAATTGTCATCTTGAACTGGGTCAGATTTTTGGTCACAGGTGGAGAGCGAGATGTCACATTTGATTCGAGGGTCACTTTCATGGTTGAGCATAAATGAGGTAGCGACAAAAGGAGTGACACCCTAGTTTGATCGTAGTCCATCACAGGGACGATTACGGATACTTGCTGTAGCTCTTAAAGGACAACCGACGCCCCTGGACAAGTTGTGTCTATAATTTGTAAAATCGCTTCAAATGACTTCTACAGAGCGTATTTTACAAAGATTCCACCGCATATAGCTATATTTTACGGTTTAAGACTCGCGCTGAATATTCAGGAAGTCTTGTTTTCGAGTTGATGACGATGCCCTAAGTGACGTCAAGTCTGGAACGCCCGTGACCAAGAAAGCGACACACAATGCATTTTGGGTACTTTGTTTCGTCTGAAAACACAGTGTTGATCGCGAAATTAAAAGGAAAACTACATCAATAACGCAATGGTGAATCGTTGTGTGGCAGCCTATTGCGGTAACACGCATCAAGAAGGTGTAACTTTACACAAATTCCCAGCGGACAAAGCAGCAATTTCCAACAGACCAGAGCAGTATAGCGCCAGCCGAGTGCGTGAATCGATAACCGCTGTCATCCCTCAGCCTGACAATGGGTGAAAGAGAGCAAATGTCATAATAGTAGAGCAAACCTATCGAAAAAACATTCAGCAACTGGAACGAGGAGCCAACCGGAGTTAGTGATGGATAACCGCTGTCATTCATATGTAACTCTTCATCTTGAAAGTTTAAACAACTTTTTGCATACACAACCAGTAAACAATCTGCAATGATGTTGACATCTTGTAACTTAGTATTTGTTATTCATGTCCTTATATGCCACATATCACCCAAGTTGATGCTATATTGCTTATTCAACGGACAGTTAGGACGGCGGAAAAAAATTATTGGCACCGCCCTACCCACTCTCGAGGACTTGCACACTGCAAGACTCCAAACTAGGGCGCGGAAAATCATACTGGACCCTCCGCACCCTGCCCACCACCTTTTCCAGCTACTCCCCTCAGGCAAGCGCTACCGATCCATGCGCACCAAATCCAGCAGACATTTAAACAGCTTCGTCCCCCAAGCCATTAACTCTTTGAACAGTAGCCCAAATGGAATTTTATAGTGCCTCTTTGCAATTTTTTGAGTGCAGCGTGTTCGACCGGAAACAAATTCCTTGTGTTTTCTATATACTTGGCAATAAAGATGATTCTGATTCTGATTCACAGAGCTTCATATATGCATCATATGTTGTGTCCTTCACCAGTTTCGTCGCTTTGCTTACACGGCTCGAATTGATACGGAAGGACTTCTTTAATCGATTGCAAATATTTATGCTTTCCTCTTCAGAACTATTTGAATCATATTCATAACTGGATGAGTGACAAGAAAGCATCTTCTCCAAATCTGAACTCTCTGAAGCCATTGTTTTGATCCTGGAGCAAGGCAGTTTGTGAAGGAGTTTCCTGACGTGACGTCACGAACAAGGGGGCGGGACTTTCTGAACATCCCCAGTATTCGAACTCATTTTGTGGCAGTTTTGGGACACTTTAAGTCATTTTTATTGGTGTTTTGCATTTGACTCAAAATATCAGCCTGCGTGTTTTGGGGATTTTAGATGCTATGAAACATTTTCTGATGTCAGTTAGGAAACAAAAAAAAAAAATGGTGTCGGGTGTACTTTAAAGATATTTTAGAAGCAAGAAAAAATAATGCAGTGACTCTTTTTCATTCACTCACTTATCGAGTTGCAGGACAAATATAGAAATACCTTATTTTTCCAGTGTCTAAGGCGCACCGTACTATAAGGCGCACCACCAATGAATGGTGTATTTTCCATTTTTTTCCATATAGAAGATGCATCTTCAATGAATGAGATAAAATCTAATACAGTAAAGTCTCGTTATATCGATATTCTCGGGAGTCGGAAAAAATATCGATATAACCGGACTATCGATATATCCAATCCTGCGGCATGTACATTTTCTCTTTGCGTTCATAGAAATAGTATCGTAATAAGCAGTACTATCGATATAACCGATATCGATATAACGAGACTTTACTGTATATAACACTTTTCTAAATACAGTGATACCTTGGTTTATGAACCCCTTGGCTTACAAACTTTTTGGTTTACGAACGTTAAATCTGTGAACATTTTACCTTGACATACAAACTATTTCCCGGATATACACGAAGCGCCACAATGAGTGATGTGTCGTTCGTGAACGGGCCCGTTCTCCTAACAACAAAATGGCAGCTGACTGTTTTTGTCCTCTATTTCCCGCCCCCAGTCTTCGGTTAAAGCCACGTGATTGGTCAAGAACGCAGCAGTGAGGGGGTGGGGGTTACAGACAGAGAGAGAGTGAGACCGTTCTCCAAAAAAGAATATGGCAGCCAACATTTTTTTGGCCTCTATTCCCCACCCCCAGTATTTGGTTAAGCCACGTGATTGGTCAAGAACGTAGCAATGAGTGGGGGAGGTTAAACGTTAAAGAGACCAGCATACGACAGAGTGAGAGTGAGAAAACGGATAGAAAAAGGTGACATTTGGAATCGTTTCAACTTTGATAGTTCAAAGGCAGAGTGTAGACTGCAAGGTTAAAACTCCCATCAATCAGGCTCCACAAATAACCCCCACAAGCCATCTGTAAACTTGATGCAAAAAGCTATCAACCCAGCTAAACAGAACACAACTGATGAGGAACTAGGTAAAATTATCGCAGAGAAAGCACTTACAAGGGATCATTCCTCAAGATGGTGAAAGAAGAAGGCTACGTTCCTCATCAAGTGTTTCATGCTGATGAAACCGCCCACTCCATTCCATCAAGCCATCAACGACCATCACAATGGTAAAAAAACAACAACAACAACTTTATTATACGGTACATTTTTTTTCCTTAATTATAATACCATAGCACATTTATTATACATGAAATAAGGTATATTTTGTATAGTTTTAAGGCTTAGAAAATTAGAAAGTAGTAATTATTTTAATGGGTTATTCTCATTTTAATGGTTTCCCATGGGAAAGTTTTTGGGATACACACTTTTCACCTTACATACTCTGTCTGGGAACCAATTAAATTCGTAAACTGAGGTATCACTGTACGGTAATAATCCAGAAGGGAAGCCAGTGGCGGTCCTTCATCGTCAACATTTTAGTGTTTAAGATGAGAAAGGGAAACAAGGAATTCTCATTTTCCTGCGAGAATGAATGCCACATTGCATCCCTGGCACTTCATCTTGTGTGCGTGTGCGTTTTGTTGTTGAGCTTTAGTGGAAAATCTGCTCTCATGCCAACACGCTTGGGAGAGACGATTTCTGTAATACGACAATGTAAGCCTGACTGTACAAATGGGCATAGAAGGCTTTTCTGTGCACGCGTGTCGGAAATGCCAGCAGAAAAGCCGCATGTCTGTGTTGGTGACTGATAACAGACAACATAACATGCCTTCCGTTGAAAACTTTTCTTCTTGCTACAGCTGGACCCAATCCCAGCCCAGTCGGGCCATCTCTGTCCGTCACCACAACGCCGTCACTCCGAACGAAGCCAATTTGCCCCAAAAAGGGAGACGCGGACACAAGCATAATGCTTTCACAACGTCGCAATTGGTCAAATTGCGGTTGTTTAAAGGGAAGAAACCCCTTAAAGGACAACCAAACTCAATTTTTTTGTTTCCTAACTCACATCAGAAAAACGTTTTATAGCATCTAAAATACCCAAAACACGCAGGCTGATATAGTTAGTCAAATGCAAAACACCAATAAAAATGACTTAAACTTGCCCTAAACTGCCACTAATGAGCTCGAAACTGGGGAGATTCAGAAAGTCCCGCCCCCTTGTTCGTGACATCACTATTGGTCACACACTGCCTTGCTCCAGAAGCAAAACAATGGCTTCAGAGTGTTGAGATTCGGAGAAGATGCTTTCTTGTTACTCATCCAGTTATGAATATCATTCAAATAGTTCTGAGGAGGAAAGCATAAATGTTTGCAATAAATTAAAGAAGTCCTTCCGTATCAATTCGAGCCATCTGCGAGCAATGAACCCGGTGAAGATCTGGACTCTGATGTGGCAGCCAAGAAAATGCAAAAGTTGGCGCACAAGCGGCGTTTCGTCCAGTATATGGAGCCGCTAATAAGAGCCAACCTTCGGTTAAAGCTGCCCGTGATTGGTTAAAAACTGTGGTAGAAGACAGCGGAGTGGGTTTTACGCACACAAAAGAGACAGCGGCACAATTTGAGCTGCACACGAACATCAGAGATGTTGAGACAAGAGAGAGCTCGACAGCGCTAAAGAGTAACAAATGACACCGTGGAAAGTTGATGTTTGTCCGATCGGTTTGCTCCACTAATATTGCTCTCTTTCACCAGGTGAGCTCACAGTTAGCATGCAGTGTGACTAAATGAGTAAACATTCATCAAACTTCCGCTATCAAAGCGCCGAATCGCTAACTATTCCTCGTTCGCCTCCGCTGGTGCTCTACTGCTCTGGTCCGTTGGAAATGGCTGGTTTGTCTGCTGGGAATTTGTGTAAACTTACACCTTCATTATGCGTGTTACCGCAATTGGCTGCGACACACAACAATTCACCAATTTCACGATGAACGCCGTGTTTTTAGACGAGACAAAGTACCCAAAACGCATTGTGTGTCGCTTTCTCGGTCAGGGGCGTTCCAGACGTGACGTCACGTCAGGCATCGTCATCAACTCGAAAACAAGACTTCATGAATATTCAGTGTGACTTTTAAAAAGTAAAATATAGCTATATGCGGTGGAATCTTTGTAAAATGCGCTGTGTCGGTTGTCCTTTAAAGCAAGGGTGTCAGTCATTTTTTGCTGCGGCCCACTTTGTAGTTACGGTTTCCGTTTTTGGGGAAGCCATGACAATGTTTCATCCCCTCCACATATTAAATCTAGAGGGCACAACAACTTGATGAATAATTAGTTTTCACATTTAAAGTAAAAACCAATGACTGTTATTGTGGGTTACATGGGACAATTTGAAAATTTGGTTGGGAGTTTAGCAAGCATTACGGCACTTGAGATGCTTGATTTGCTTTCGCAGGCTGAATAAAATGATGTGCAGGGCCAGATTTGGACCCCGGGCCTTGGCTTGGACTCCTGTGATGTAAGGGATTAGCCAGCAAGGTGAATAGAAAAAGATAACTAGCTAACACGCTCTATAACTAGTTTAATTTACTTTTGCAGGTTGAATAAAATGATGTGGAGGGCCAGATTTGGGCTCTCGGGCCTTGAACTTTGACACCTGTGCTTTAAAGGGTCAAGGGGTTTCTTTTATCTTATTAATTGCTGCACTCGGATATGAAGGAGCCCAAGAGTGCCAAGTGATTTGCTCGCTTTTTCACAAGAACTGTCAAGTTCAAGGGAGGTTTAATTAAACACAGACATGTTGAAGAAGAAAAAAACAAATCAAAGTAATTCTGAGTGAATTTGGGCCTCAATTCACTTGGGAAAATGTGGGTGTTCTCACAACTATTTGTGTCGATGCTATGTTGTAAGGGATGTACTGAAACGGAAAAAATACTTGGTTGACTTAAGGCACAAAGGGAAAACGCTTTTGAATTCAAATATTCCTCTGAGACTGTGCTTGGCTTGCTTTTTTAGGTACACCTTCTGTTCATTGACTCACAATGTGGCAAAGGAAATAGATCTGTGTAAGCTCTCAGTCGTACAGGAGTGGTCCATCGATGACAAGGTTTCTTCAGCCCTCATCTGTACTTCTTTGAAGGTGTCGGACGTTTCGCTTCTTATTTAAGAGGCTTTGTCAGCAAACTTCTATATATCCCTACTGTCAAGACGTGGTGGTGCCAGACTTTGCTATAATAGATACTGTCACATCTCGTCGCCGTCCTGGGCGCGCTCCGCCCCTCCCGTCACCTACTCCGCTGCTCCCTGGAGACGGCCCCTCCCATCTTCACTCACCTGGGCTCCCACAGCTGTTTGTCATTTACTGATTGTGCCTTCTGACTATCGACTCATCGACAAAAGAAATAGAATGATCCCTCACCACTTTGCGCTTCAAGTTTTGCGGATAAACTCCCACACCTCCCCTTTGAAAACTAGCTTTCAGACATGTCGCAAGGAAGCGAAGGCTCGGTCAAAAGGTAGCCTGAAACCTATTTCAACTCACAAGCTGTGTAGCTGGCTATCTATTAAATATGTATTTGCTATCCATTAGCTAGCTAGCTAGAAGATGAAGAAACCAAAGGCTGAAGTGAGGGCAAAATGGTGGAAGTTGAAAAAGGAAGAGTGTTGCATGACATTTAGGAAGGAGGTAAGACAAGCACTGGGTGGGCAAGAGGTCCTTCCAGATGACTGGCAAACTACAGAGAACATAATCATAGACACAGGTCGGAAAATATTTGGCGTATTGAGTGGAAGAAAGGTAGATAAGGAGACTTGGTGGTGGAATGGGGAGGTGCAGGAGTGTATACAGAGAAAGAGGTTAGCAAAGAAGAAGTGGGACTCTGAGAGGACAGACGAGAGTAGACAGCAGGACAAGGAGATGCAGCGCACGGTTAAAGTACAGGTGGCAAACGTCAAACAAGAGGCCTATGATGACTTGTATGCTCGGCTGGACAGCAAGGAAGGCGAGACTGATCTTTACAGGCTGGCGAGACAGAGAGACAAAGATGGTAACGACCTGCAGCAGGTTCGGGTGATTAAGGATAGAGATGGCAATGTATTAACGGGTGCCAGTGGTGTGATGGCAAGATGGAAAGAGTACTTTGAAGAATTGATGAATGAGGAAAATGAGAAGGAACAAAGAGTAGAAGACGTGACTGTTGTGGACCAAGACGTAGCAAGCGTTACCAAGGATGAAGTGAGGAGGGCGCTGAAGAGGATGAAGGGGGGAAAGGCACTCGGGCCTGATGATTTACCAATCGAGGTATGGAAATGTCTTGGAGAGGTGGCGGTGGTGTTCCTGACTGGGTTATTCAACAAGATCTTAGATGGTGAACAGATGCCTGAAGAATGGAGACGAAGTGTACTCGTGCCCATTTTTAAGAACAAAGGAGATGTGCAGAGTTGTACTAATTACAGAGGAATAAAGTTGATGAGCCATACAATGAAACTCTGGGAAAGAGTAGTTGAAGCTAGACTAAGAGCAGAAGTGAACATTTGTGAGCAGCAGTATGGCTTCATGCCAAAAAAAGAGTACGACAGATGCAATGTTTGCTTTAAGAATGCTGATAGAGAAGTACAGAGAAGGTCAGAAGGAATTGCATTGTGTCTTTGTAGATCTGGAGAAAGCGTATGACAGGGTGCCCAGAGAAGAGCTGTGGCATTGCATGAGGAAGTCTGGAGTGACGGAAAAGTATGTCAGAGCGGTACAAGACATGTATCATGACTGTAAGACAGTCGTGAGGTGTGCTGTCGGTATGACTGAGGAATTCAAGGTGGGGGTGGGACTCCACCAGGGGTCAGCTCTGAGCCCCTTCTTGTTTGCTATGGTGATGGACAGGCTGACTGACAGACGATGTTAGACAAGAATCTCCTTGATCTCCTTGGACCATGATGCTTGCAGATGACATTGTGATCTGTAGCGAGAACGGGGAACAGGTGGCGGAGAAAGTAGAGATGTGGAGATATGCCCTGGAAAGGAGAGGAATGAAGATCAGTCGCAGCAAGACGGAATATATGTGTGTGAATGAGAGGGATCCAAGTGCAAGAGTGATGCTACAGGGTCGGAAGAGATAAAGAAGGTAGAGGATTTTAAGTACCTGGGGTCAACTGTTCAGAGTAACGGAGAGTGTGGAAAAGAGGTGAAGAAGCGTGTCCAGGCAGGCTGGAGCGGCTGGAGAAAAATGTCAGGTGTGATGTGTGATAGAAGGGTTTCAGCTCGGATGAAAGGAAAAGTGTATAAAACCATGGTCAGACCAGCCATGATGTTTGGACTGGAGACAGTGGCACTGAAGAAAAGACAGGAAGCAGATCTGGAGGTAGCAAAGCTGAAGATGTTGAGGTTTTCTTTGGGACTGACCAGTTTGGATAGGATCAGGAATGAATACATTAGAGGGACAACTCATATTAAAGGCTTTGGAGAGAAAGTCAGAGAGGCCAGACTGAGATGGTTTGGACATGTCCAGAGGAGAGAGAGTGACTATATAGGGAGAAGCATGCTGAGCCTTGAACTGCCAGGCAGGAGACCGAGAGGAAGACCGAAGAGGAGGTTTATGGATGTGGTCAAAGAGGACATGAAGGTAGCTGGTGCGAGAGAAGAGGATGCACAAAACCGGGATAGATGGAGGACATTGATTCGCTGTGGCGACCCCTGAGGGGAAAAGCCGAAAGGAAAAGAAGAAGAAGCTAGCTAGCTAGCTATTAGCTGTCTGGCTGAAAACTGTCTAGCTGGCTAGCTGTTGGCTATCTGGCTATCTATTAACTATTTATTTGCTATCCACTAGCTAGCTTTCTATTTGAGTTACTTTGGGGTTGAGTGAATGCTGGCGCATGTGGCTGCCGCTGCTCACCCACAGAAAAACTTTATCCTCTGGCTGTAAAGTGACCTTGAGAGTTTTGAAGGCGCTTAATTAATAATAAATAATAATAATAATAATTTAAATAATAATAATAATAATAATAATAATTATTATTATTTTTTTTTATAATTAATAAATAATAATTATTATTATTATCTCATCTCTCATCTCATTTTCCGTACGGCTTATTCCTCATCAGGGTCACAGGGGTTGCTGGAGCCTATCTCAGCTGTCTTCAGGCCCGAGGCGGGGGATACCCTGAATTGGTAGTCAGCCAATCACAGGGCACACAAAGACATACAACAGTCACTCTCACACTCACACCTAGGGACAATTTGGAGTGGTCAATCTGCCTGCCATGCATGTTTTTGGAGTGTGGGAGGAAACCGGAGGACCCGGAGAAAACCCACGGGGGTCCGGGGAGAACATGCAAACTCCACACAGGGAGGCCGGACCGGGACGCGAACCGGTGACCTCTGTACTGTGAAGCCGTTGTGCTAACCACTCGACTACCGGGCCACCCAATTATTATTATTATTATTATTATTATTATTATTATTATTATTATTATTATTATTATTATTATTATTATTATTATTATTATTATTCCAAGTCTAAGACGAGTCAAGCGAGTGAGAGAGAGAGAGAGAGAGGCGCTTTCTGTCTACGGCACCGACACAAGCCTGTTTGCCTCTCCCAAGAGGAATGTTAATTAGCGTACAAGGTTTTATCATGAAAGACTTCAGTAAATATGTGTGTCGCGTTGTAATCTGTGTCTCAAGTATGAATAGTGTTTGCATTCTTTCAACACAGCAGTCGGTATCCATGATGTTGCTTGCTTGCAAAAACATCAGACAACGTCTTTAAATCAGAGGTGTTAAAGTCTTTTTTTTTTTTGCCGCGGGCCACATTGTAGTTACGGTTTCCTCTTGGGGGCCGTTATGAATTTAGGGAAGCCATTAGAATGGTTCATTCCCTCCACATATTACATACAGAGCGCACAACAAACTGAAGAAAATATTTTTCAAATCTGAAGTCAAGAATAATTACTGTTATTGTGGTTTCCATTGTGATTATCAGTGAGAACAGGGAACAGGTGGCGGAGAAAGTAGAGAGGTGGTGGTATGCCCTGGAAAGGAGAGGAATGAAGATCAGTCCCAACAACATATTGTTGTGAATGAGAGGGATCCAAGTGCATGAGTGATGCTACAGGGAGAAGAGATAAAGAAGGTGGAGGATTTTAAGTACTTGGGGTCAACTCTCCAGAGCAATGGAGAGTATGGAAACGAGGTGAAGAAGCGTGTCCAGGCAGGCTGGAACGGCTGGAGAAAAATGTCAGGTGTATTGTGTGATAGAAGGGCTTCAGATGAATGAAAGGGTTTCAGATGAAAGGAAAAGTGTATAAAGCACTGGTGAGACCAGCCATGATGTTTGGACTGGAGACAGTGCCACTGAAGGAAAGACAGGAAGCAGAGATGGAGGTAGCAGAGCTGAAGATGTTGAGGTTTTCTTTGGGAGTGACCAGGTGGGATAGGATCAGGAATGAGTACATTAGAGCAGTGTTTTTCAACCTTTTTTGAACCACGGCATTTTACATTGGAATTTTTTTTGCGGCACACCACTGACCATCTCGCAGGAATGAGGCAATCGGTGACGTGCTGCCACACGGACAAATATTAAATTGCACTCCCAGTCTTTTCAGCACCGACACCGGACAATGACATAATATTGGCAGAAAATGATTAATACATGTTTGTAAAATTTTACATTTGAAAAAGGGGCATTGGATAGTTTTTTACGGCACACCTGACGATCTCTCACGGCACACTAGTGTGCCGCAGCACAGTGGTTGAAAATCACTGCATTACAGGGACAACTCATCTTAGAGGCTTTGGAGACAAAGCCATCAATGACTTCATTTTAAAGTGTTGTTCTGTTATATATTCGGATTATCAATCCTTAATACTTTGCAACAATGTTTTTTTTTTTGCGTTTAGTCATCTAATTGTGTTTCAAGTTGTGAAAAATGGGGCTGGCGGCTGGCAAGCAACTTGTCAGAGTTGTCTGCCCTGGTGTCCGCTAACTTTTTGTCATGATGGTATTTTTTTGTGACAAAAAAAAAAAACAGTAGAGAGGCCAGACTGATGTGGTTTGGACATGTCCAGAGGAGAGAGAGTGACTATATCGGGAGAAGGATGCTGAGCCTTGAACTGCCTGGCAAGAGACCGAGAGGAAGACCAAAGAGGAGGTTTATGGATGTCAAAGAGGACATGAAGGTAGCTGGTGTGAGAAAATAGGATGCACAAAACCAGGTTAGATGGAGGACACTGATTCGCTGTGGTGACCCCTGAAGGGAAAAGCCGAAAGGAAAACAAGAAGAAGATGGACAATTTGAAATTTTGGTTTGGACTCTAGCAAGAATCATGGCACTTGACATGCTGGATTTACTTTCACGGGCCGAATAAAATGATGTGGTGGGCCAGATTTGGCCCCCAGGCCTTGATTTGGACACATGTGATGTCAGGGAATGCCCAGCTAGTTGAATAGAAAGAGAGCTTGCTAACGATCGTGCTGGCTAGCTAGCTTGATAGATGAGCATGGAATTTCACACGTTTGATTTGCTTTTGCGGGCCGAATAAAATGATGTGGCGGGCCAGATTTGGCCCCCAGGCCTTGATATGGACACATGTTATGTCAGGGATTACCCAGATAGCTGAGAAGAAAGAGAGCTTGCTCGCGATAGAGCTAGCTAGCTAGCCTGATAGATGAGCATGGAATTTCACACGTTTGATTTGCTTTTGCGGGCTGAATAAAATGATGTGGCAGGCCAGATTTAGCCCCCAGGCCTTGATTTTGACACCTGTGATGTAAGGGATTACCTAGCTAGTTGAATAGAAAGAGAGCTTGCTAGCGATCGAGCTAGCTAGCTAGGTTGATAGATGAGCAAATGCCACTCACCCTGACAAGCATGTGAGGAAAGGGTCCTCGGGAGTTCTCGGGCACGTTGATGGGCGGGATGACCCAGTCTCTCTTCTGTCGCCTCAGCCCATTCCCGAAGGAGCTTCTCGGATGTTTGTGAGGAAATCGGATGACTCGGGGGAGGGAATCCAAAACTCTGGACAGCATTTCCTCAATGCTGACCTGAAACACAATCACATCATTCAAACGTTGACATTTTAAAGGCGGGACTTTAGAAAACGGCGACGGACAACATTATTTAGGAAAGGCCTGATTCATTCGTGTTGAAAGAGGCACGCTACATTTTTTTTCCCAATCCGATATCTATCTTATCTGCACACGTCTCCGTCCTTTGCATCACCGCGAAAGGCCAATAAACAATATGACATTTTCCTGTCAGGGTAGCGATAGATAAAAGGCATATTAAATGGTGGCGCAATAACAAAGAGGCTGAGGATCGGAGGGGGGGAGACAGTGTTTCACTTTCCTTCGTATGCCGCTGCAGTGAATCTTTCTCTTCTAAAAATGGTTCGACTCATTTCACTCGGTACCAGCGTTTGATCACGAGCAGCAAATGGCCGCCGTACACATTAACCAGCCTCCGGTTCGGCCAAGAACATACACAATTTAGATTAAGTGTCCAGAAATCACTCCCACCTACCGTCTCCATGTGGAATCTCACAGGAACAAGTGAGGCTATTTTGAACCCAGTATGCTAAAAATGCTCATCAAATAGTGATACCTTGGCTTACGAACTTAATTGGGTCCCAGAAAGCGTGTGTGAGGCAAAAAGTGTGTATTACAAAGATTAATTTCCCATAGGAAACCATTAAAATGAGAACAATCCGTTACCAGGTCCCCATAAAACATAATTTTCAACTAAATAAGCTTTAAAACTACACGCAATATAATTTATTGTATGTATAATAAATGTGCTATTGTATTGTAATTAGAGAAATATACTGTACTATATAATAAAGTCATTTTATTTACCTTTGTGATGGTCGTTGATGACTTGATGGAATGTCTTGCTTTTTGCATAAAGTGTCTCAAGGAGCTCTGGGTTGTAAATCTTATAAGTTGTGATATTGTGACAGCAACCGATGCAGGTGGACACACTAGAAACTTCATTAATAGCTGGTTCCCTTGCTTTCTTTTCTCTTCAAATTTTACAGATGGCTTGTGCAGGTTATTTGTGGAGCCTGATTGATGGGATATTTTAACCTTGCATTCACCACTCTGCCTTTGAACTATCAATAAAGTTGAAACAAGTTCACATTTCACTGTTTTCTTTCCATTTTCTCACAATTTCACTTTTGTTTTTTTGTTTCAAGCTCTGTCATCTCCCTTTCGTGTGTGTGTGTGTTTGTTTCTGTAACCCCTCCCCCCACTCACTGCTGCGTGTGTCCTCTCCCGCCTCTACCACAGATTTTGACCAATCACATGAGGCTTTAACCGAAGACTGGGGGTGGGGAATAGAGGAAAAAAAAAGCCAGCTGCCATGTCAAAAAAGTGTGATGTGATTGATGACAAGTACACTAGAGGGTAGCGTTAGCCAGGAAATAAGGCCTGCAAGAAGGCTTTGGTGTGGCCAACTGGAAATCTGATCGGTTAAAGCAATAGTTTGATCGACACATTTGGTGCAACAGGGCCCGCAGAACTGATGTTGAAGGCATAAGGTACATTTCTGACCCTGGTAACAAATAATGGCTGTAATGTGATTCTTTCAATGCTTAACTACCAAATCACACATCTGGAAGCATTTTGGGCCGCCCTTGTTTCGCGCGGAATTCCCGAGTGGCGGCTTTTCATGCCTTTGGTCGTTCGAAGGAAAGTTGCCACAAACAAGCCGTCCTCTCAACAGTCACAAAGTTTGGGTGTGTTCAAAATGCTAAAAGAGCGAGAGTGATATCTTGGCTTACGAACGTAATTGGTTAGCAGAAAGAGTGTGTAAGGCAAAACGGTGTATCCCAAACATTAATTTCCCATAGGAAACCATTAAAATGAAAATAATACGTTCCAAGGTCCCCATAAAACATAATTTTCTACTTTCTAATTTTCTAAGACTTAAAACTACACAAAATATACCTTATTTTACGTATAATAAATGCGCTATGGTATTGTAATTAAAGAAAAAAACTGTACTGTGTGATAAAGTCGTTTTATTTACCCTTGTGATGGTCGATGGCTTGATGGAATGGAGTGGCCGGTTTCTTCAGCATTAAACACTTGATGAGGAACCTAGCCTTCATCTTTCACCATCTTGAGGAATGATTCCTTGTAAGCTTTAGCAGCTTTATCGTTAGAACTGGCTGCCTCATCATGAGGAATTACACAATGAATCCCTGTACGACGCTTAAAGTTATCGAACCATCCGTGGCTGGCCTTGAAATCATCAATGGATGACGAACTTACAGGTTGACTCTTGACGATATCGAGTGCCGTGCTTTCTCTGCGATAATTTTACCTAGTTCGTCATCAATTGTGTTCTGTTTAGCTGGGTTGAAAAAAAATGTGTATCCCAAAAATATTTTTCCATAAGAAACCATTAAAATGAGAAGAATCCGTTCCCAGGTCCCCATAAAACATAATTTTCAACTAAATAAGCTAACTAACTAACTAACTAACTAACTAACTAACTAACTAACTAACTAACTAACTAACTAACTAACTAACTAAATAATTTTCTAATTTTCTAAGCCTTAAAACTACACAAAACATTCCTTATTTTATGTATAATAAATGTGCTATGGTATTATAATTAAAGAAATAAACTGTACAGTATAATAAAGTCCTTTTATTTACCTTAGTGATGGTCGTTGATGGCTTGATGGAATGGAGTTACCGGTTTCATCAGCATTAAACACTTAATGAGGAACGTAACCTTCTTCTTTCACCATCTTGAGGAATGATCCCTTGTAGGTGCTTTCCCTGCGATAATTTTAGCTAGTTTCTCATCAATTGTGTTCTGTTTAGCTGGGTTGATAGCTTTTTGCATCAAGTGTACAGATGACTTGTGCGGGTTATTTGAGGAGCCTGATTGATGGGATATTTTAACCTTGCAGTCTATACTCTGCCTTTGAACTATCAAAGTTGAAATGAGTCCAAATTTCACTGTTTTCTATCCATTTTCTCGCTCTCTCTCTATCATCTGCCTATCTATTTCATGTTTGCAGCTCTGTGTTTCTGTAAACCCCCGACCCTCACTGCTGCGTTCTTCACCAATCACGTGCGGCTTTTGGGGGCGGGGAATAGAGGACAAAAAAAAGTCAACTCCTATTTCCTTGTTTGGAGAACGGGCTCCTTCACGAACGACACATTACTCACTGTTGCGCTCTGTGTGTATCCCAAAAAACAGTTTGTATGCCAAGATTAAATTCTCGTGAATTTAACATTCGTGAGCCGAAAAGTTCATTAGCCAAGGCGTTCGTAAGCCGAAGTATCACTGCACTTTGGAGGTGTGTGTTTACCTTGGTCACGGTCGGCGTGTGGGAATGTCCAGCTGGCGCTAGCTTGACGGTGGTCTCCCAGATGCGCGGGTCAAAGAGCTCTCGGGCGGTCACCATGAATTGGACAGGCTGGGAAAGGTTTGCCAAATCCTGCTGGGCGTACACCAGTCCGTCGGGCCTGACGGCAAAGTCGGGGTCACTACTCACAAAGCCCACCTCTCTGCTGCGCTGGCAGTCTTCAAACTTGACTGCGGGGAAATGGAGGGAAAGAGGTGACACGGTTAGAGGACGTCAGAGCCAGATTTCCGCGACGAGGGTTTGGCAAATCCCCGCGGCCATCAAATGGTATCTTGAAAGATCTCATCCCTTTGGCTGTCGCGCGCCAATCCTAACTTTGAAATCGCTGGCAAAACTAAGCTTTCTCTCGAGTTGATACATGGAGGAGCCCGATTTGATTTAGTAATGTTCTTCTTTACGGACCAGACAAAATGCCATGTCGAGGTTTCTGTCAAATTCGCACAAGCAGGTGCTCCAGCAAGATCGAAGGCTGACCGGGAGGGAAGCGGTCGGCCTGGATAAGAGTCTGGTCCGTTTGGTCAATGTCAGCAAAGTTATGAGGAACGGCGGGTGCTTATGGAAGTGAAAAGCTTCGCGCCACACACAAAAGCCAATAGTGATTTCACAATCGGTTATGAACAACAAAAGCCACTTCAAATTAATGGCGATGGCAGGCGAGCAGTCTGTCAATGGCTTCCATTGAAACCAGCGGCCTAATTGTGGTCGCTCAGATGGACCTCTTGCGGCGCAGCGGCAGAAAGAACAATTAGCAGTCCTTCCCTGACGCACATTTTCGTGCAAGGATGTCAAAGTTATTTTTTTATCAAAGAGTTGTCTCGGTGGAACATACAACGATTCACCATCTCGTTATTTCTGTTTTCCTTCTAATTTCACCATCAACACGAAGTTTTCAGACCAAACAAAGTACCGCAAAATGCATTGAGGTGATGCAAGGTATGTCCTTTCTCGCTCAGGGTCGTTCTTTCAGTGACGTGACGTGAGGACCCGTCACCAACTCAAAAACAAGACTTCCGGAATATTTAGTGCGTAAAATATAGCTATATGCGGTGGATCGATGAGGTTTCTTCAGCCGTCATCTGTACAAACTCGAAGGTTTCGGACGTTTCGCCTCCTATCCAAGAGGCTTCGTCAGTGAACTAAAGATGTACAGATGACGGCTGAAGAAACCTCATCGATGGACCACTCCTGTACGACTGAGAGCTTACACAGACGTATATGCAGTGGAATCGTTGATAAATACACTCAGTAGACGTCATTTGAAGCGATTTTACAAATTATTGACACAACTTGTCCGGAGACGTCGATTGTCCTTTAAAGGACAACCGAAACCATTTTTATGTTTCCTCACTGACATCAGAAAAAACGTTTTATAGCATCTAAAATACCCAAAACACGCAGGCTGATATTTTTAGTCAAATGCAAAACACCAATAAAAATGACTTAAAGTGTCCCAAAACTGCCACAAAATGAGCTCGAAACTGAGAAGATTCAGAAAGTCCAGCCCCCTTGTTCATGACGTCACGCCAGGATACTCCTTCACAAACTGCCTTGCTCCAGAATCAAAACAATGGCTTCAGACAGTTCAGATTCAGAGAATATGCTTTCTTGTCACTCATCCAGTTATGAATATGATTCAAATAGTTCTAAAGAGGAAAGCATAAATGTTTGCAATCGATTAAAGAAGTCCTTCCGTCTGGACTCCAATGTAGCGCCCAGAAAATGCACAAGATGGCGTACAAGCTCCGTTGGAAATGGGCTGATTTGGCCACTGGGAATTTGTGTAAACTTACACCTTTTATATGCATGTTACCACAATTGGTAGTCTTGGTGCGACACACAACAATACACCATCACGTTATTTATGTAGTTTTCCTTCTAATTTCGTGATCAACACTGTTTTCAGATGAAAAAAAGGATCCAATATGCATTGTGTGTTGCTTTCTTGCTCGCTAACTAGCTCAATCGGTAGCTACCTAGCTCGATAGATGAGCATGACATTTCACAAGTTAGATTTGCTTTCGCAGGCTGAAGAAAAGTATGTTGCGGTCCAAATTTGGCCCCTGGGCCTTGATTTTGACACCTGTGTTTTAGTGCTATGGGGAGAATGATGATGGCAATTCCAGTTTGGATTTGACTACATACACATTTTGGCTTGTCTGCGGTGCTTGCCCGCCAATCAAATGTCAGGCTCCCAATGGAAGGATTCAAATAATTGAGTGAACATGCTGCTGTTTTTTTCTTTCTTTTTTTCCCCTGAAAAACTGGAGTTGAGGACAACACTTGTTTGAAAAAAAAGCTCCCCCAGCAGCTTTAAAATAAAAAATAATCTCTTGGCGTCTGTGCTTGACGGTTCAAAAAAAAAAAAAAAAAACAACAACTGCCGTATATTCTTTTATTATTTTTCTCATCTTATATTATCTTATTTATATCCTCTTGTTCATTGATGATGCTGCATGTTTTTTTTGTAAATATTTTTTTTCTGACAACTTTTATTCCCAATTTTATTCTGTTTGAGTCCCTAGCTATTAGCTATCTATTCGCCAGCTAATAGCTATCTATTTGTCTCCTATTAGCTATCTATTCGCCGGCTAATAGCTATCTATTCGCTAGCTATTACCTATCTATTCGCCAGGTAATAGCTATCTATTTGCCAGCTATTAGCTATCTATTTGCCAGCTAATAGCTATCTACTCGCTAGCTATTAGCTATCTATTCGCCAGCTATTAGCTATCTATTTGCCAGATAATAGCTATCTATTCGCCATCGAATAGCTATCCATTCGCTAGCTACTAGCTATCTATTCACTAGCTATTAGCTATCTATTCGCTAGCTAGCCTGCTATCTATTTGAGTTATTTAGGGGTTGAGTGAACGCTGGCGCGTGTGGCTGCCACTGCTCACCCACAGAAAAAACATATCCTGTGACTGTAAAGTGACCTTGAGAGTTTTGAAAGGCACTTATAAATGAAATGTATTATTATTATTATTACTATTATTATTATTATTATTATTATTATGATTATTATTATTGCGAAAAAGGAAGGTGTGAGTGGAGAACTCTTGTGCGAGCACGAGTGTGGCATGCACGGTTCGTGCTGGCACATGTAAGTGAAAAAGCTCCAGCCAAGGAGGGGGGCAGGTGGGCGAGTAAGTGACATTCTCTTTCCGTACAATTATTCACCGCTGACTAAAAGCGTTCATGACTTGTTATCACCCAGGTGTGCGTGCGTGGAGAAAGCGGCGTCAGCGACCATCGGCGCTGACGCGTTTCTCTTTTTTTAAGCGCCTTTGTGACACGGAAGCGTCCGTTGTCGTGCCGACGTACGGCATCGGTTCAACACATCTTTTGTTTTTTTTCAACGCTCGCCTCGCTTCTTCCGCAGATGGAACATCTGTGAAAGAAGGCGGCGGGGAGCCTTCCTCCGACGAAGGCGGGGGTGGCGACAAGGCTGTCAAGGTCTTGAAGACGGTGTGAAAGCGGAATGTGTTGTGTGGGCCACCTGCGGAAACGGTGACATTTTTCTAGCCACTCGGATTCACGTTTCCTTTTTTACTTTCCCCGTTTATTATAATGGCGTGTAACATTTCAAGGGTAAAAGCCATGCACCATCAGCTCGTTTGTGTAGAAAACGTTGGCGCATTGTATACGTTGGTGCATTGCTCTTGCTGTCTTCCATTTTTTTTAGATTGATGAGACATGTTTTTCACCGCAGAATTTGTCTTAATTTTGTGTACAACTTTGTGCTTAGGTGTACAAATTTGGGTTAATCAATAGGCTCCACAAATAATCCGCACAAGCCATCTGTATACTTGATGGAAAAAGCTATCAACCCAGCTAAACAGAACAATTGATGAGGAACTAGGTAAAATTATCGCAGAGAAAGCACGGCAACTTCACTCGGATATCGTCAAGAGGCAACCTGGAAGTTCGTCATCCATCGATGATTTCAAGGCTAGCCACAAATGGTTCGAGAACTTTAAGCGTCGTACAGGGATTCATAGTGTCATTCGTCACGGTGAGGCAGCCAGTTCTGATGATAAAGCTGCCATAGTTTACAAGGAATCATTCCTCAAGATGGTGCAAGAAGGCGGCTACGTTCCTCATCAAGTGTTTAATGCTCCATTCCATCAAGCCATCAACGACCATCACAAAGGTAAATAAAACGACTTTATTAGACGTGACAGTTTATTTCTTTAGTTATAATACCATAGCATATTTATTATACATAAAATAAGGTATTTTTTGTGTGGTTTTATGGCTTAGAAAATTAGAAAGTAGAAAATTATGTTTTATCGGGAACTGGGAACGGATTATTCTCATTTAAATGGTTTCCAATGGGAAATTAATGTTTGGGATAAACACTTTTCGCCTTACACACTCTGTCTGGGAAACAATTAACTTCGTGAGCCAAGGTATTACTGTATTACGAAAATACCAGTTATCATGCGGGTCATCTCATATTTGTATGATACAACCGGATTAAAAAATCCGGAGTAAAAATTCCACTTTTGAAATACAACAAGCTGTATTTTCCTTTCTTTCTATTTGTTTGTTTGTTTTTCTTTCTGACTGGACGGCGCTCCTTGAAAGCACGGTGCCCCTACAGGCTTGTCATTTGATTTAGCGTGAGCGGAAAATAAGCGAGCGCCTCTAATCGCTGTGAAATCTTTTTTGAAGAGGTGAGGCGAGGGAATGGCCTCGAGGCAACGTCTGTCCACACAATGGCGCTTATCTGCTTGTCTTGTACAACCTAATGATTGTACGTTGCTCGAGGCACGGGTGGGTGAGGGTGGTGGGTGAGGGTGTTGGGTGAGGGAAGGGGGGGGGGCACTATGGCCGAATGAACTTTGGGCCAGGATCAGGGAACAAAAGGGGCTTGTGGGAAATATCAGCACTTCTCACTGAACCATATAATTGCCACGATGAAAACTCATTACTCTCACGCACATGCTTTTTGAGGCAAAAGCAAGTGGTTTCATGTAAAGAGGCAACTTTTTTGACTTTTAGATAAGGTTTTAACTTTTTAATAGCTGACACGAGGCATCAGTGGCTTTCATTAGAATGAGAGAGAACGTTTGGGATGGCTGACTTACAGATTGTGCGTCATTGCCTTGATGACCGCAGCAACTCTTTGCAGTTCATACAATGGAGGTCGGCGCTAAATTGGACAATATAATAATACAGTGATTAATTGGCTTACAAACTTAATTGGTTGCCAGAAAGAGTGTGTAAGGCGAAAAGTGTGTATCCCAAAAATTAATTTCCTATAGCAAACCATTAAAATGAGAATAATCCGTTCCCAGGTCCCCATAAAACATAATTTTCTACTTTCTACTTTTCTAAGCTTTAAAACTACGCAAAATATACCTTATTTGATGTATAATAAATGTGCCATGGTATATATGGTAAAGAAATAAACTGTACTGTATAATAAAGTCATTTTATTTTCCTTTGTGATGGTCGGTGATGGATTGGTGGAATCGAGTGGCCGCTTTCATCAACATTAAACACTTATTGGGGAACGTAGCCTTCTTCTTTCACCATCTTGAGGAATGATCCGTTGTAGGTGCCTTCTCTGTGATAATTTTACCGAGTTCCTCATCAATTGTGTTCTGTTCAGCTGGGTTGATAGCTTTTTGCATCAAGTGTACAGCTGGCTTGTGCGGGTTATTTTCCTGGCTACAATTGAACCATCTACCTTACGAACGAGATACGTTCTGAGCGGTCGTTTGTAAGGTGAATTTGATCGTAAGTTGCTTCAGTGCTATACTTTGTATGGAATGTATGTCTAAGTCAAACAGTAAATGGGGAAGTATACATAGACGCCAATGTTCCCTCGAATTTTTCATGTGTCTGAGCAGACACACAAGCTCCTTGAGCACACTGAGGACCACTGTGAGCAACATCAGACGTGTACGCTGTGGCCACACACCAGTATCACGGTGCGTATGGGCAGGGCACATTTACGCCGTTCTGCTCCGATTTGCTGCGTAGCGTACATGAACTGTACAGCATTATTGGCTGGACACCTGTCACTCATTGAGTAACATTGTAAAATGTGCGCTGCGTAGATGTTCTTGTGTGCTGCGTATGTGTTAGCAGTGCACGATTGCCCACGCGCGCAGCTTAGAGAAAACATTGATAGACGCTCTAACAGTCGTAAAATAAATTCATACCAACTATAGTACGACAACATACCGTATTTATTCGAGTATAACGCGCACCCCTAATTTTCAATTAAAAATCTGTATTAAATTTTATTTCTTTTTTTTTTCGCGGCTCAGACCAAGTATTGTGATAAAAATCATTTATTGACAATGTAAACACTGAATGACAATGTCAACACTGAATCGAAACTCTGGATATTGGTAATTGTGCGAAACAGCAATGCTTAACTCATGTTTCAGTGTGGACGAGGCGAGGAAAGGAAATAAAGTGTAGCTAAAGAGATGGTAATCAACAATAATTAAAAAAAAGAATGCGCATGATCTGGGTCTTTCCGAGAATCGAAACTGAAGGGCGAGAATAACTATTGAAATGCTGCACCCTCCTGGAAGGGATAAAGCAATAAATATATATAAGAATTTTTTTCACAGGCCTCGTTTATAATGCGCACCCAAACTGAGTTCTTTTTTAGGTAGAAAATGCGTCTTATACTCGAATAAATATGGTATATCCTTGGGTCTTCAGTCAGCCATTACTGAAGGAGCCATTAGTGAAGGAGCCATTACTTTTTGTAATGCATCGCGTCCTCCTGGAGCGTCAACTGGGAAGAGGGATTTCCTCCCCGTCTACATACTATACGCAGCCAATCGTAAGCGAGCTCAGCGGATCAGGGCCTGAACTCGTTAGCAACACTTCAGCATATCCAGGCGCTGATTGGTCAGCCGTAGTGTCCGTCGAGTCAACATCCAGCCCTTGAAACCTCTAAAGCAGGGGTCGGGAACCTTTTTGAATAAAAGAGCCATACAAGCGAAATATTTCGGAATGTTTTTCAGTGAGAGCCACACACACACACACGCATACATATATACATATACGCATACATATATTTATATTTCAATAAAATGTCAGAATTTGTTATTTAAACTAACTGATAATACTCACCATTAATATGAATGGTTTTCTGTTCCTCAACAGGTGTCTAAGTCACGGCCCGGGGGCCGAACTGGCCCGCACATCATTTTATTCGGCCCGCAAAAATAAAATAAAAAGTTCTTGCTAGAGTCCGAAGCAAAATTTCAAATTGTCGTATTTAATCCACAACAACAGTCCTTATTTTTGAATTCAGATTTGAAAAATGTGTATTCATTAATTTGTTGTGTGCTCTCTATATAATATGTGAAGGGGATGAAACATTCTAATGGCTTCCCAAAATTCATTACGGGCCCTGAGAGGAAACCGGAACTACAGCGTAGCCCGCCGAGAAAAATGACTTTGACACCCTTGGTTTACAGTGAACTTATTCAATGTACTTTTACACCTTTTTATCACAGTGTTGCTTCATCCTTACTTTAAACGAGTGTGTCTGCCATAAAAAGAAGTATTTCCGCTCATTCCTCTGTGGAGTTGCGCGATGCTAATTAGAACAATTGTTGGCAACCAAATAAAGATGTTGAACATAGAAGCTAAACAATCACTAGGGAAGTATTCCGGCACAAGTTATGCTAATAAGACCCGGGTGGACGGTGGATGGTGGTGGGGGGGGGGGGGGGGGTGATGGTGTCGTTCGCATGCTGAGGCGCGTTGCGTGTCGCAAAGGGTGGGCAACCGGTACAAGGGCGGCGTACAACCGCACTCTGGAGGGGCTCCTTCAATTATTTGCGTTCTTTTTTTTCTTTTTATAATCAACCCAAAGAAAATGACTCGATAAATGCTCTTTTGCATGGTGGGAACTGATGAATGGCGATTAGTTGAGATCAAATAGGGCATTTTTGCGGGTATAGTATGTCGAAAAATGTTCGGACAGAGATGCTGTAAGTAAGATTTTGTATTGCACGCCTTTTTCCGGCTGAGCTCGCTTGCAATTGACTGTTTACCTTGCTTCACACACACGCACGCACAGACACATTAGAGTAGGGATCTGGAACCTATGGCTCGCGAGGCTTATATGGCTCTTTTGATGATTGCATAAGGCTCACAGATAAAACTAAATACATATGCTCGCTTTTTCACTGTTCATTTCCCTATTAGGCTGCAGTTGACTGAAAGCGCAATTTGATTGGATGATACTGACCAGGGTCGGGGGAAAGCGTAATTTGATTGGATGATACTCACTTAGGTGACGTTGATGTCAAAAGAGGTAAACACCCCCTTTTGACTAAGCGGACAAGTAAAAAAAGAAGACGACTATCGTACACTTCAGGTTTCGCCGAATGATTCGCCTTTGTCTAGAGAAAAGGTTCTGCCGTGATTCTAATTTTCAATGAAACAATACCATTGATGAAACAGTTAAATGTAAGTGGCACTTTGACAAGCCCCATGCTAACGTTAGCATCAGTACAGCAGAAAGCAAGCGTGCAAGCTAATGAGCAGTGTACAGGCTAGTGAGCAGTAACTTCGCGTATGTGTCACGTTTTGCAAGGTGGTGATGGCGGGTGCGGATCCCAAAAAGCAGGCAGGAGGGAGCAGGAGGTTGTTTGAAATAAAGGTCAGCAGGAACAAAATGTAAAACATTAAAATCATCTGAACAGAAAAAAGTATCAAAAGAAAACCACGTGTAAAAGTCCGCCAAGGTTAAACAAACACATGCACAGCATACAATGCATGCAATTGCAGACAAAGCATGCAACAAACAACCCGACCACGAATGGTCGTGCCGGGTGTCCTTTTAAGCATCACTGATTGTAACGACCAGCACCTTCGAGGCAGCAGGCAGGCACGTGTGTATATATATTTATATATATATATATATATATATATATATATATATATATATATAGTGTGATGTCACGAGAGGCTGTGTCCTGGAGGGCAAATGCATCCCCCTAAGATGGCTCCACCCAGAGAGAGTCTTGGCCCCACCTGGTGGAAGGCAGCAATTAAACCCACACACCTGGAGCTGATCAGGGCTTGATTGGAAAGCAGGGCTCTTAAGGCAGAGAGCCTCTGAGTGTGGAGCTTGGGGAAAGACAAGCTCGATTGCTGTGCTCTGTGGAGAAGTTGATTGCTGCGTGGAACTCATTGCCAGTTGGGACCACACGACTGGACACTGGATTTGAACCTAGCTAAGGTGGCTAGGCTACATGACGAGGACGTCAAGAGGGGTGAGGCCTAGAGACTCTTGTAAAGAACTCCGTCTTCAGTTTTACCTCAGAAGAGACTTTATTTGGATTTAAGTAGCAGAAGAGACTTTATTTTGATAAGTATTGGAAGAGACACTATTCAAACCTTTGTTGCTTGTGAATTCCCCTGGAACCCTTGATTAAAACCTTTTGTTTGTATCCAAACCTGTCGTCCATTGCACTTCTTGTCCTGTCCCGCTGAGAGCTAGCCTCTCATGATATCACTATATATATATATATATATATATATATATATATATATATATATATATATATATATATATATATATATATATATATATATATAAAACCAGTTGGTTTAGTTCAGTAAATGTATGTCCAGTTGGTTAGTCTCGGGGCCCCTGAGACGAGGTACACCATTAATCCATTTATCCTTGTGATCGGATCAAGGTCCTGACTGTGTTCAGGTACACTGACTGATATTTGTCTTGGGCTGTCAGGCTTTTTCTGGCGGGTGAAGGAGATGTTATGTCCGCCAAAACCCTGACCGAGATCTTTGATGAGGAATAGCAGTCATGTCATCTATCGCAAGACATGAACAATCCTATTGGACCCTCCGCACCCTGCCCACCACCTTTTCCAGCCCCTCCCCACAGACAGGCGATAGATGTCGGGTAAACGGGTAAATGGTTTTCCCTTCTTATTCTCAGACTTCACTTTTAACAGTTATCAACGAGATCTCCATCAAGCCGATGCCGTCAGAGGGGCGAACTGACCGAAACGCATCGGCTGCTATCAGAATCCATGAAGGAGACACAATAGGAGAGAGCAGCTCTATGAGGTGGAATGAGCGGCCGGTCCCTGGTGGGCATCACCGTCAAACCATTATTCTTATCACTAACAGACAAAAAAAACACAAAAAACGAAAACCAGCAACAAAACCACCTCTCTAGAAAGGTCAAAGACTCTCCTATGTGTGCGTGTGTTTACCTTTCCCCGGCATCTTTCAAGCCAGACATTTCCCATTTCTCATTAACTGATAATGCATCACGCATGACCTTGCGATAAAATAAGTGCACAAAACGAGCCCTTCATCGATCAGGAAAAGCGGCATTTCAAGTCTAAGGCGAGGCTAAAATTAATACAACGGAGATACAAGTCATTGTTCAACTTAAGCACAGGACTGATTTCTTCAACGGACAGTTAGTTTCATGGTTTGCATGGTGGTGGTGGATCCCCAAAAAAGCAGGCAGGAGGGAGCAGCAGGGTGTAATTGACAAATTGTATGAAAGGACAACCGACGCCTCCGGACAAGTTGTGGCCATAATTTGTAAAATCACTTTAAATGACTTCTACTGAGCGTATTTTACAAAGATTCCATCGCGTGTAGCTATATTTTACGTTTTAAGACTCGCGCTGAATGTTCAGGAAGTCTTGTTTGTGAGTTGGTGACGATTCCTGACGTCACGTCACGTCAGGAACGCTCCTGACCGAGAAAGTGACACACAATGCATTTTAGGTACTTTGTTTGGTCTGAAAGCTTGGTGTTGATGGCGAAATTAGAAGAAAAAAATCATAAATAACGCGATAATATAATAATAACTACTATTTGATACTAGTTGACACAAATTCACTGCAGACAAATCAGCCCATTTCCAACGGAGCTTGGGCGCCATCTCGTACATTTTCTGGGACGCTACATTGGAGTCCTGATGGCTCGAATTGATACGGAAGGACTTCTTTAATAGATTGCAAACATTTATGCTTTCCTCTTCAGAACTATTTGAATCATATTCAGAACTGGATGAGTATCAAGAAAGCATCTTCTCCGAATCTGAAGCCATTGTTTTGATTCTAGAGCAAGGCAAGATGTCCTGGCGTGACGTCACGAACAAGGGGGCGGGACCTTCTGAAACTCGCCATGTCCGAGGTCATTTTGAAGTAGTTTTGGGTCACTTTAAGTCATTTTTATTGCTGTTTTGCATTTGACTAAAAATATCAACCAGCATGTTTTGGGTATTTTAGATGCTATAAAACGTTTTTCAGATGTCAGGAAACAAAAAATGTCGGTTGTCCTTTAAGTAAGTCAGCAGGAACAAAATCTGACAGGGTGAAGCAAACACATACAATGACCGGACACCAAATGGTCGTGCCGGGAATCCTTTTAACTGCCACTGATTGGACCGTCCAACACCTGAGCAGGTGCAGGCGGGGCCGACAACGCGACCCGTTGGTCGCCAACCAGAGAGTGACAGTTAGAACGGCGGCAAAAAAAATCATTGGCACCGCCCGACCCACTCTTGAGGATTTACTTGCACACAGTAAGAAACAAGAAAAGGGCACCAAAAATCTTACTGGGCCCTCCACACCCTGCCCACCACCTTTTCCAGCGACTCCTCTCAGGCAGGCGCTAGCTATCCATGCGCACCAAATCCAGCAGACATCTCAACAGCTTCTTCCCCTTAGGAACTAACTCGGTAAACCAGGGGTCGGGAACCTTTTTGACGAAAAGAGCTATAAAAGTAAAATATTTAGAAATGTTTTTCAGTGAGAGCCAAACACACGCGTGCATGCGCATTCAAACACACACGCACACGCGGCCACTTTTCAATAAAATGTCAGAATCTATTATTTAAAATAACTGTGATAGTACTCACCATTAATATGAATAGTTTTCCATTCATCATGATTGGTAAAAAAAATCCAGCCAAACGATCGGAATGAAAGTCAACATGCCGGGTCCAACGGCAAAGTTACTGCTAGATAGCCTGCATACTGCTCATTAGATTCTACACTTGCTTTCTGCTGTCTCTCGCAGAAGTATATTGATGCTAACGTTAGCATGAGGCTTGTCAAAGTGCCACTGACATTCAACTGTTTCATCAATGGTATTGTTTCATTGCAAATTAGAATCTATTAAATTAGAACCAGTTCTCTCCACAAAGGCGAATCCTTTGGTCCATTCAAACCTGAAGTAGTGTCTGATTCTCGTCATTTTTTTTACTCGTGGGGTTTATTTAAAAGGGGCGTTTACCTGTTTCAAATGAACAGCCAGTATCATCCAATCAAAATTGTGCTTGCCGCCAAATGAACAGCGAAATTGCGAGAATATGTATTTAGTTTTATCGGCAAGCCAGATTCAATCATCAAAAGAGCCATCCATCCATCCATCCATTTTCCGTACGGCTTATTCCTCATTAGGGTCGCGGGGGGTGCTGGAGCCTATCTCAGCAGTCTTCGGGCATGAGGAGGGGGACACCCTGAATTGGTTGCCAGTTAATCGCAGGGCACAAGAAGACGTACAACAGTCATTCTCACACTCACACTCACACCTAGGGATAATTTGAAGTGGTCAATCTGCCTGCCATGCATGTTTTTGGGGTGTGGGAGGAAAACGGAGGAACCGGAGGAAACCCCACGCGGCCCCGGAGAGAAAATGCAAACTCCACACAGGGAGGCCGGACCGGGACGCGAACCGGCGACCTCTGCACTGTGAAGCCGGTGTGCTAACCACTCGACTATCAAAAGATGCCATATAATAATAATAATAATATTAATAATAATAATAATAACAGTGTCTGAAAGTCATGACAAAAAAGTTAGCGGACACCAGGGCAGACAACTCTGAAAAGTTGCCTGCCCGGCCATAAAGTTCCCTGGACCATTTTTCACTACTTGAAACACAATAAGACGACTAATCGCAAAAAAATAAAACATTGTTGGGAAGTATGAAGGATTTTTTTTTTTAATTAAGGAAGTACCGAGCACAAATGCTCCCTTGCTTAATTTATGGTATATATCCCTTGCAGAGGGCGGCCCGGTAGTAGTAGTAGTAATGTATAGATACACTATTTTCATGTCTTCCCGGCCCATAAAATGCTGCACATAAAATTTGGGGAAAAAATGTATTTTTACAGAAATTAATGCTTTCATTAGTGATGGTTGGTTAAAACAATTAAATTTATTCATTCACAGTTAATTACTTTAAAATTACACGGATTGCCATTTGCTTAGAGTGCTGGCATACCGTAAAAGAAAAAAAACATTTTACACTATATTAACTAGCTTGTATTTATTTTCTTTACTCATTTTATATAATAATACATTATATTTTAAGCGCCTTACATAGCTTTCAAGGATACTTTATAGTCACAGACAAGCATAGGTACTATAATAAATAAAGTATGTCACGTTTTGCGAGGTGGTGATGGCGGGTTCGGATCCCAAAAAGCAGGCAGGAGGGAGCAGGAGGTTGTTTGACAAATTGTATTAAAATAAAGTCAGCAGGAACAAAATGTAAAACATCAAAATGATCTGAATGGAAAAAATACAAAGTAGCAAAAGAAGACCAAAAGTAAAAGCCCGCCAAGGTTAAACAAACACGTACACGATGCATGCCGCAACCAAGCAGCAAACAAACAATGAATCGGCACCGGATGATCGTGCCAGGTGTCCTTTTAAGTGTTATTGATTATAACGACCAGCACCTGCGAGGCTGCCGGCAGGGCTGACGTCGCTAACCGCTGGTCGCCAATCTGATCGGGACGACCAGCACCTGTGCAGGTGCAGGCGGGGCCGACAGCGCCCCCCGTTGGTCGCCAACCAGATCATGACAAAGTACAATCATAAAATAGAATACAATAAATACAATACAATTATAAATAGAAACAAGAGAAAGAGGTACACAGAAAATGTGATTTTAAATAGGTGGGTTTTGAGATGGGATTTGAAGGTGGGAAGAGAATCCAGGTTACGAATATATGGCTCACGAGCCATAGGTTCCCAACCACTGCTCTCAACAGTAACCAAAATATAAACTGTATATAGTGGCTCTTTGTAATTTTGCCCAATCCTGTGGAATACCATTCCCTGATAGTCATTGCAGCCTGTACTCACTTGAACCACTGTTACTGATGTGTATAATGTCCAGCGTTTTGGCTTTGTCAGCACCGCTCGCGTTACAATTGATTCCAAGCTCGGGGGCAGAGAATGCCCAAGAAAGTGGAGCAGGAAAACGCTGGAGCCAGGTGGGGCGCGCACAAATTGCTCACTCACTCTGCACCTCGGGATTGTCCTGTGGAGGTGTGCCAATGTTCACTTCGAGAACGTGCTTTAAAGGACAACCGACAACCTCCGGACAAGTTGGTCCATAATTTGTAAAATCATTTCAAATGACTTCTACTGAGCGCATTTGACAATGATTCCACCGCATATCGCTATATTTTACGTTTTAAGACTTGCGCTGAATATTCAGGAAGTCTTGTTTTCGAGTTGATGACGATGCCCTAAGTGACGTCACGGAGGGAACTCCCCCGTAAATGCAGCTGATACATTTGTTTATGACTGCTATCCCATAGTTGACCAGCAGATGGCTGTGCTTTATTTTCTTGACATTACGTTGGGTTGTTGTCACTTGCAGTAGGTTTGCTTTCCGCGCTTCGTTATTGAAGTTTCATTTTCCTGAGAAGACGGCGAGAATGGACATGCTTTATCTCTGTACTGTTTAGCAAGGAAAATATAAAAAGTAGGAAGATCAAAAACTTCCATTTCAGACCGAAAGCGGGCAAAGTGGTTTGTACGATTTTATTGCATGCATTTTATTTCATTGATGTAAAGTCCAAATGTTTGTATAAATAATAGCTATATTTTTTATACTTGTTTGTAGTTCTGTAGTGGTGGTGAAGGTGGTGTGAAATCACCTTAAAGAATTAACTATCAGTACAAAGAACCGGAGTCCTCTGTTTCGAATGGAAGCACAGCCCGTGACCGAGAAAGCGACACACAATGCATTTTGGGTACTTTTTTTCATCTGAAAACACCGGGCTGATCACAAAATTAGAAGGAAAACTACATAAATAACGCAATGGTGATTCGTTGTGTGTCGCAGCCAATTGCGGTATTACGCATAAAGATGGTGCAAGTTCTCACAAATTTCAGTGGACAAATCATCCCATTTCCAACGAAGCTTGGGCGCCATCTTGTGCATTTTCTGGGCGCTACATTGGAGTCCAGACGGCTCGAATTGATACAGAAGGACTTTTGCTATCGATTACAAACATGTATGTTTTACTCTTCAGAACTATTTCAATCATATTCATAACTGGATAAGTAACAAGAAAGCATCTTCTCTGAATCTGAACTCTCTGAAGCCATTGTTTTGAATCTGGAGCAAGGCAGTTTGTGAATGAGTTTCCTGACGTGACATCAAGAACAAGGGGGCGGGTCTTTCTGAATCTCCCCAGTTCCGAGCTCATTTTGTGGCAGTTTTGGGACACTTTAAGTCATTTTTATTGGTGTTTTGCATTTGACTAAAAATATCAGCCTGCATGTTTTGGGTATTTTAGATGCTATAAAACGTTTTTCTAATGCCAATTAGGAAACAAAAAACTGGTGTCGGTTGTCCTTTAAGTATTCTTCGCTGGGATTTACCACACACGTTCATGTGTAGAAACGCGGTGGATTGACACGTGGATCAAATAAAAGCCTTGGAAAAATGCACGAGAGAGTCATTCTGTCAGGACTGAAATTTCTTTTGACGTGGTCTCGAGCATATACCATCAAGGTCAAGAAGGAAATTTGAAAAGCGGGCTTTGTGCACATATCGACCGCAGTGACCTAAATTGACCCAGGGAGTCTTATGGGGACAAATTAGCAAAGATGAACGATCCATACATGCGTTTCTCATGAAGATTCTGCCGCCTTGAATTCCCGTTGAGGAATTTGTCCAATTTTAGACACGGCGCCGCCAGTATATCACCGCTGGAATGAGAATGGCGGCATCCGTTTGAACAGTGGTCATATAAGGGATAAAAATATCAACACTATATCGTTCATGTTTCAAAATCCCGATTTCACAGGATTCATTATCCATTCGCTAACAACGAACGACTTTCAGATTGTCATACTCCAGATCCATTTCATTTAGGAATTAAATAGCTGGCTATCTAGCTGGTTACCTAGCTAGCGAGCTATTTGCTATCTATTAGCTGTCTACCTAGCTGGCTGCCTATCTAGCCTATCGAGCTATCTATCTATTAGCTGACTAGCTATCTAGCTAGCTATCTGTCTGGCTAGCTATTAGCCGTGACTGTAAGGTGTCCTTGAGAGTTTTGAAAGGCGCTTAGAAATTAAATGTATTATTATTATTATTATTATTAATAATAATAATAATAATAATAATAATAATAACATTATTATTATTATTATTATTATTATTACAGTAAAGTCTCATTATATGGATATTCTCGGGAGTTAGAAAAATGTCGATATAACCGTACTGTCGATATATCCGTCCTGCGCCGAACTGCATTAACAAAAGCCGCCAAAAGAGGGCATCCAAGCGCCATATAAGAAACGGAGCTGGTCATGAGCTCACCGTATTGTGCCTCTTTTTTTTGGGGGGGTGAGAGATGCTCCCCCAATGTTGCCTCAAAATGGCAGATATAATTCTTTAATCGATTGCAAACATGTATGCTTTCCTCTACAGAACTACAGTGTATTTGAATCATATTCATAACTGGATGTGTAACAAGAAAGCATATTATCCGAATCTGAAACCATTGTTTGGATGCACAAGCAATGCAAGACGTCTTGGCGTGAAGTCATTTTTATTGGTGTGTTACATTTGAATAAAAAGTGACATTGGTTGTCCTTTAATACACAGTATGGAATGTACGGTAATTTTTAAAATCATCACGCTTCAGCAGGAAAAACAAGAAACATTGTTGCAAAAAACGATTGCATTCATATACAGTACAGTGGGCATGGACATAACACAACAGGGAAACTGCAATGGATTGGATTGGATTGGATTGGATTTGCCTTTATTAGTCTCACAGTGGAGAAATTTACATTTCACAGCAGCAAAGTTATGAAAGAAATGAAAGTGGAAATGCTTACATCTTACTGTATTATGTATACAATTTAAAAAGTCATCAATCTTCTTCTGCGTCCCATTTGTACCTTTTAACACAAACACTTCAATCTCGTCTGCTACACACGAGCTAGCGTCTGAAAATGAAAATGGCTCTGCTACACGGGAGCTGGTCACGTAACAAACTCACGTGACCAAGTCGACCAATGGCGCGCGACCGATGGCGTGTATCGATATAAACATAGCAAAATGGCCGGCGGGAGATGAAAAAGAGCACCGTCGTAACCGGATTATCGTAAAAACCACGAATCGTACTAAACGGAACTAATTATACATAAAAAGACTAGAAATGTGCACGGGAAATGAAAATAGTGTCGTAATAAGCAGTATTATCAATATAACCGATATCGATATAACGAGACTTTACTGTATTATTATTATTATTATTATTATTATTATTATCATTATTATTATTATTATTATTATTATTATTATTATTATTATTATTATTGATGAAAAGGTTTCTTCAGCCATCATCTGTACTTCTTTGAAGGTGTCGTACGTTTCGCGTCCCCTTTTCCTTAGTTCACTCCAATTGAAGAAAACATTGTCACTTATAGCGACGCAGCGGTGCCAGACTCTGCTATGATTGGTCGCTGCCCTCAGGTTGGGGGGGAGCAGAGGACTACTCCCTGCGGCTCCACTGATTACTTCTATTGTCCTGACTGATTACTTCCATTGTCCTGCCTCGGTATGAGGTCTATGACTGGCCTGATTGCCCCATTTGACCTGGTATCACCTCATCAGCATAACTAAGCCTGTTGTCTGGCACTGCCACGTCTGGACAGTTGGGATATATATAGGGCCGAAACTACCCGCATAAGACTTTACTTCGCTGGCAAAGCCTCTTGAATAAGAAGCAAAACGTCTGACACCTTCAAAGAACTACTGATGACGGCTGAAGAATCCTTTTCATCGATGGACAACTTCTGTACGACTGACAGCTTACACAGACGTATTATCCATCCATCCATCCATTTTCCGTACGGCTTATTCCTCATTAGGGTCGCGGGGGTTGCTGGAGCCTATCCCAGCCGTCTTCGAGCACTGGGCAGGGGACACCGTGAATTGGTTGCCAGCCAATCGCAGGGCACACAAAGACGTACAACAGTCACTCTCACACTCACACCTTGGGACAATTTGGAGTGGTCAATCTGCCTGCCATGCATGTCTTTGGAGTGTGGGAGGAAACCGGAGGACCCGGAGAAAACCCACGCGGGTCCGGGGAGAACATGCAAACTCCACAAAGGGAGGCTGGAGCGTGACACGAACCGGCGACCTCTGCACTGTGAAGCCGTTGTGCTAACCACTCGACTACCGGGCCGCCCACACAGATGTATTATTATTATTATTATTATTATTATTATTATTATTATTATTATTATTATTATTATTATTATTATTATTATTATTATTATTATTATTATTATTAGTGTTGTTCTTGTTGTTGTTGTGATGATGATGATTATTGTTATTATTGTATGGATAAAATACAAAGACTAGAGCTACGCCGTAATTTTGTCCATGCAGGCAAACATGCATGAAATAAAGCCTGCAAATGTAAAGAAGGCTCTCCTTAGACAAAAGCTGAGATTGCATCTCTGCTGACCGGCTCGCTATAGGCGACAAAGTTTTCTTCAATTGAAGTGAACTAAGGAAAAGGGGACGCTTTGGGATGCTTCATCTGGAGCACAAGAAAGAGACGTTTCTGGATGGCAAGGTGGACTGAGATCGGGGAGAACACCAAAAAACCCCAGCCTTGAAAACGAAGCCGGTGACGGGCGGCATGTTTGCACATCCTTCATGTTGTTTCGGAAGCACCGGCCCGTCTGCGAGGGAGACGGAGAGCAAGAGAGTGGGCAGCAGACAGCAAAGCGCGACGTGATTGAGTGACAGCATGGCAGCGAGGCAGGCGAGTCGGAAGAAAAACAGCGGCGACAGAATTAGGTTTGCAGCGCCGGGAAAAAGAAATCAAACCCGTTCCCTTGGGCTTACATACCCAAACAAAAACCTGGCATGGGGCATTGTTCAAAAAATATCAAATCCAAAACATCTCACGGTTTGTGTCTTACATAGATGCGCATGTCATCAACATGTGACCGGGTTTCCATTTTTGCTTCTCTCCACCTTTAAAACATTACACCCGAAGAAAAACGCCAAACGTGCGTTTGCAAGTCCCAAGAGTGTCAAATTCATCTTTTGGGGCGGGCCACATTATAGTTACGGTTTCCTTTCGACTCTTTCCTTTCCACACCGAGATACTTGCACACTTTTTAATAGCGCTGGACTGTAAAACTTAACGCACTCGCTATATTTAGTGAAACACAAGAAAACATTGCGAATGCTAATGCTAAAGTCAATGCAGAATCACATTGCCATGCTCATGAAAAGATTAGCATGGACTTCAGACACATTCACACACAGGCAATATAAATGTGCAGGTCAACTTACAACCACCCGTACTTACGACCGCGACGGACCCACGGAGGTGGATCGGGCGGCGTCGGCAACCGCAGACACCGTTGGCCCGCACGTCGCCTCGCAGAGAGACCCAAGACCCACGCCCGCCCGCCCCCGTAACATCCGAATCAGATCAGTCATTTAGCACCGAGTCTTTATTCAACAATTTGAATGGATTTCGACATACGACCATTTTGACTTACGGCCGTTTGGTCGGAACGGAACCCGGTCGTAAGTCGGATGTTACCTGTACTCCAAACACAGAGGAAAACCTGAGTAGAATGAGTCCATTTTTTGTGTTGTTATTCAAATGCAACAACCTCGTGTGGCCATTTTCCATCGCTCACAGGCAGCTGCTGTTATTCGGGGCTAAAATTCAATTGAAGAACATGTGGGGGTGGGTGGTAACGAAGACACGATTGGAACATGGCAGACAAAAGCAGTCTGGGAAGATTGAAATTTATTTCGCCTGTTCTGCCGCTCTCTCTGCTCGGATGCTGAAATGTGCTCATTAAACATCTTTCCACTATCGTGCTGGCCAAAGTTTTGGCAGGAAAAGATCAAGATAGATCGTGTCTGGACTTGTTAAAAGGATAAAACGAGCCACCGTTATGGGTAAACAAGCCGAGCCATTCGGCTTCTCTGATGCCCGAAAAAAACAAACTAAATGATCAGGCTCAAATGGATTTGTCAGAGCGGCATCAGAATCTCAACTTTTGGCTCAGAACCAAAACAAGGGCGGCCCGGACCAAGCTGGCCCCCTTTAAAGATGTCTTTGGAGTTTTATCAATCGGACAGTGACATTTTGCAGCATCGTTGAGGCGTCCTGATACATTCGGGCGGCAAAACTAGACTTGTTATTGCAGTCAAAGCTGGTTTTTATAACCATAATCCTTTCCAGGAACCTGCTTGAAAACCGAAACGTTTCCCATTATATCGATGAAAAGGTTTCTTCAGCCATCATCTGTACTTCTTTGAAGGTGTCGGACATTTCACTTCTTATCCAAGAGGCTTCGTCAGCGAACTAAAATCTTTTGCTGGTAGTTTCGGCCCTATATCAATCCCTATTGTCCAAACGTGGCGGTGCCAGACTCTACTATGATTGATCCCTGCTCTCAGGTTGGGGGGACCACATGACTACTCCCTTTGGCTACACTGATTCCTTCTATTGTCCTGGCTGATTACTTCTATAGTCCTGCCTCAGTATGGCATCTATGACTGGCCTGATTGCCCCATTTGCGATGGTATCACCTCAGCATAACAAAGCCTATGTTGCCTAAGAAGTCTGTTGTACGAACGATCCAAATTGAACCACACACCACCATGGCGATTTAGTGAAGGGTTTTGCTGTTTTATGAATATAGCTTATTTTACTCCCCTTTCAAACCATCTATTTTCTTTCGCTAAGATTTTAACCTGATTGTCGTGAAATGAGTGGTTGCTAGCTTTTAGGTGCATATGTACTGAAGATTGAGGCCCACTAGTATTATCCCTGCGATGTTGATAAAGTCTTTTTTTGGAGAATTTCCCATTATAATCAATGAAAATATATATATTTTTTATCGTGATTGAACAATATAAAGACGCCTGCTCCCAATGGAACGCTACACGAGGATAATGCGGTCACAATGACACGTGACACGAGGAAGTGACGTATAAGGAAGCGGACGGGGAGTCGAGTGGCGCATTCGGGTGTCAAAACCCATTTTGGGTGATAAACTGAGGCATAAAAAAAAACATTTTGGTCGAAAAACCAACTCGTCAAGAACTAAGACGTTTGAAAACCCACGTTTGACTGTACAGTGATGCCTTGCCTTACGAACTTAATTGGTGTGTGTAAGGCGAAAAGTGTGTATCTCAAAAATTAATTTCCCATAGGAAACCATTAAAATGAGAATAATCCGTTCCCAGGTCCCCAAAAAACTAGTTCTAGTTTCCAATTTTTTTAAGCCTTAAAACTACACAAAACATACCATATTTTACGTATGATAAATGTGCTATGGTATTATAATTAAAGAAATAAACTGTACAGTATAATAAAGTCGTTTTATTTACCTTTGTGATGGTCGTTGAAGGCTTGATGGAATGGAGTGGCCGGTTTCATCAGCATTAAACACTTGATGAGGAATGTAACCTACTTCTTTCAACATGTTGAGGAATGATCCCTTGTAGGTGCTTTCTCTATGATAATTTTACCTTGTTCCTCATCAATTGTGTTCTGTTTAGCTGGGTTGATAGCTTTTTGCATCAAGTGTACAGAATGCTTGTGCGGATTATTTGTGGAGCCTGATTGATTGGAATTTTAACCTTGCAGTCTACACTCTGCCTTTGAACTGTCAAAGTTGAAACTCTCTCACTGTCGTCTGCCTGTCTCTTTAATGTTTAAACTACCCCGCGACACATCACTCATTGTGGCAGCTCCTTGTGTATGCTGAAAAATAGTTCGTATGACAACGTATATTTTTCATCAATTTAACGTTCGTAAACTGAAAAGTTTGTCATCCAAGGGGTTCGTAAACCGAGGTATCACTGTATTTGATTGGACATTCCGGATTGGACATTCCGAGCTATTGCCAGAGAAGTACAGAAGAACCCAAACGAGTCAGGACAAAAAAGACGCGGTCATCTTTGCCCCGCTAAAATTAAAATGGACGCTTCACTCATTTCTAAGACAGAGTGGAAAACAAATTGAGCAACAGCCACGACATCATTTATTGTCCTTGCCAATGACCGTTGACAATTGCAGCTCACGGTTCTTGCTACTTGCGCGGAACGTCCGAGACAGAACGGAAATGCGTCAAATGACAGACGATGAAATCAGTGATACTGAAAGATGATCAAGCAGTTGGGGAGAGAAAAAGAAAAGAAAGGGCAAGCCATGAAGATTAGCAAGCGGGCCGGCGAGCTTGTTAGGAGATAAAAATAGACTGCAGAGCAATGGAAAAGGGGGCTGGGGGGGACGGATGATAAGCCCTGTTCAGCATGAAATGGGCACTTGGACAGCGATTGTTAAAACTGCTCCAAGATAATAGCATCATGAAACGGATAGGTTCCCATTTAAAAAAAAAAAAGAAAGAAAACAAGGTTTTTGTCGAAAACAGGCTCATACCGCCCCCTCCAAAAGGCACCCCCTGACAAAAAATGGTGGATGCCCTCTATTGTCAATCTTTTCTTCATGCATCACATTCCACTTTGCTCAATTGTGTGACTGGTTGCAGTTGTCCCGCGTTCAAATGTTCTAATAATAATAATAATAATAATAAGAATAATAATAATACATTTCATTTATAAGCGCCTTTCAAAACTCTCAAGGTCACTTTAGTCACAGGATCAGTTTTTCTGTGGGTGAGCAGCGGCAGCCACATTCTCCAGCGTTCACTCAACCCGGAATAACTCAAATAGATAGAAAGTTAGCAACTTAGCTAATAGATAACTTATACGTATATAGTAAGCTAGTTAGCTAGTTAAATAGTGACTAGATAGAAAATGTATAGCTAGCTAGGTAGCAGCTATATAGTTAGATAGTGAATAGATAGCAAATAGATATCTAGCTAGGAAGCCAACTGGCTAGTTAGATAGCAAATAGATAGCAAATTGATAGTTAGCTAGGTAGCCATCTATAGTCATCTAGCTAGTTAGGTGGGGAATTTGCTATCTATTCTCCACCTAACTAGCTATCTGGCTACCTAGCTATCTATCTATTTGCTATATTCGCTATTTAACGAGCTAGATGGCTACCTAGAAATCTATCTATTTGCTATCTATTCGCTATCTAACTAACTAGATGGCTACCTAGCTAGCTATCTATTTGCTATCTATTCGCTATCTAACTATATAGCTGGCTACCTAGCTAGCTATCCATTTGCCTTCTATTTGCTATCTATTCTCTATTTAACTAACTATCTAGCTTACTATCTATTAGTTATCTATTAGCTAGCTAGCTAAATTTCTATCTATGTGAGCTAACTATCTGTTGGCTATCTATTAGCTATCCGTGTATTTAAAAGTGGCATTTAGTGTATTGGCTAATTAACTATCTAGCTACCTATCTATTAGCTATATAGATATCTAAGTGACTGGCTAATGAAGGAAATATTCTAACCTAACATCTGTTGCTGCTATATATATCTGTTGGCTATCTATTAGCTATCTACTTGCTGGCTAGCTAGCTTTCTATCTGTGTGTTTAACAGTGACATTCAGTGTATTAGCTAACTAACTATCTAGCTAACTAGCTATTAGCTATAGAGCTATCTAGGTGGCTAGCTATCTAGCTATATATCAGTTGGCTATCTATTAGATATCTACTAGCTGGCTAGCTAGGTTTCTATCTATTCACTTCCGGGTTGAGTGAACACTGGCGCATGCGGCTGCCGCTGCTCACCCACAGAGAAACTGATGTTTCACTGTTGATTGATGGTCACTGTAAAGTGACCTTGAGAGTTTTGAAAGGCGCTTAGAAATTAAATGTATTAGTATTATTATTTATAATTTTATTTGTGTGTGTGTGTGTGGGGGGGGGGGGACGCCGGCCAAGTACGACAAATGAATAAAGGCAAGACGCTGTATTTGTGCTCTGGTGGTTTTTGGCATGTCACCATCACGACATTGCCCGGTAACGCCAATACGCTTCCTCCCAGTCCGAGCAAGAATCAGCCCAATTCCGCCGTGCGTCCTGAAAAGACCTGGTTTTCACATTCCAGGGTCCCCGCAGGACTCAGGAGCGAATGGCTCGCTTATCCCAAGCGGCTGGAGCGCTCGGGCCGGAATGAAACGCGTAGGCACTTTCAATGCACCAACCGAGTGAGCTAATGACTTGACGAGGGCGCAGAGGGAGTGTGCTCGCTGAAAGCCCCGACTCCACAAAGCGTGAGTGCAAGTGTGTGCCACCGCTGAGCGTAGCGCGCGCTGGGGAAGACGGACGGCTCTTGGCAGAACGAGGTCATTCTGTTCTACCAAGTGCAAATGTGTGCATGTAGCCAATGACAGAACCGTAGTCCACATGAACCCCGTTACAATGTCACAAAGAGGAGGGGGGAAGCTTTGTTCAGGACATGAACAGAGACGGCAAGTCATTTGGTCGTAATTAGCGACGTGCCATGTTGATCATTGGTCACTGTAATATTCCGCAACTCGGCCTTGCTGGAAAATATGTTCAATATGATGAAATTCTCCTAAGAAGCTGTTAGAGATGTTCGATTGGACACTGTGGACAAAGGCTCGGACACAGAAAGATTGTCTTTACTGTCTTTACAAACGCCTGAAGTCTGCAGCCGTCCGCCAAGCTATTTATTGAGAGTATATGCTAATTTAAGTGATACATTAGTAAAACATAGTTTTCTTGATTCGAATACCACACCTCTTGAGTTCTAAGCACGAACAGCTGTAAGCAATAATATATTGTCTTTTACATGGACTGATAAATTTGTAACCTGGCTAATGAGCTCTTCCTGTGAAGGAATTTCAAGTCCTAAATGACCCATGTGATAAGCAGTTTCCCAAGTCCTAAATTCTGTCCAAGGCCAGTTCTCCTAGATAAAGATGACAGATTAACAAGCTGTCTCTGTTGACCTCAGATTGACCCCAGGTTGTCTGTGCTTCAATTGTGTATTCGAGTCACACATTTTGACTAAGCATATACCAGCAGGAAACTTTTACATATGATAACTTCTTATTCTACATCAAAAGCTTGCTTGTCCTGTGTGAGCGCTTCCTCTGGATTGTGATTGACACTAAACCTCAGGTGTTAAAGTCAATGCCCGCTGGCCAAATATGGCCTGCCACATCATTTTATTCAGACTGCGAAAGCAAATCAAACTTGGGAAATGGGTGCTTGCTAAAGTCTTAAGCAAAATTTCAAATTGTCGCATGACAACCACAATAACAGTAATTATTTCTTACTTGAAATTTCAAAACTAGTTATGGAATATATTGTTATGTGCTCTATCGGCAAAATGGGGAGGGTATTAAACAATCTACTGGATTCCTCAAATTTATCTGTGTCTTTGTGTTGTCATATTATTTGTTCTTGTTGTTTTTTTTTTGTTTTTCCCAAGATAGCGGCGCGTGAACACGCAGCGGCTCCCCTCTCCCGGCAAATTGGCGTTTTCATGTTTATTATGTTTGTTAAAGTCATTATAAGTGCCTTACACGCTGGGTCCGAGAGGACAGTCATTTCATCTGTGCTGTATGTCAGTATGACTTTGACTTTTGAAAGGAACGTCAGCGCAAAGCGCCGATGCGTATGTGGAACTGTCGCAGCTTGGAATTGAAGTGGATTTATGTGGGACAGGAGATGTGAGACAATCTCTTTTCGTCAATGGATGCTCCATCTGTGTGTTTGCTTTCAACATTTAGCTTGTAGTAGACGTGCAAATTCCATCATCACATCCCTGATCCACTGCTGAAAAGGACGCTTTGATCTTCTCCTCTTTCATCTAGAACTGCTTCATGTCACAAAGAGGGTAAAGAAAGTGCTGAAGAATGAATGACTCTCTGTGTCTTTGTGTTGTCATATTATTTGTTATTTTTTTGTTTTTATTTTTACTTTGTTACTTCCGGGTTTAGTGAATGCTGGCGCGTGTGGCTGCTGCTGCTCACCCGCAGAAAAAAATATCCTGTGACTGTAAAGTGTCCTGGAGGGTTTTGAAAGGCGCTTATAAATGAAAATTATTATTATTATTATTATTATTATTACTATTATTATTATTATTATTATTATTGTCTTTTTTTTGCTAAAAAATGCCTTATTATACATCACAGGTGTCAAAGTCAAGGCCCGGAGACCAAATCTGGACCGCCACCGCATTTTATCTGGCCCCCGAAAGCAAATCAAGCATGTCAAGTGCGAACCAAAATTTCCCATTGTCGCGTGTAGACCACAATAACAGTCATTATCTTTTACTTCAAATTCGAAAACTAGTTATTCATTCATTTGTTGTGCGCTGTAGATGTAATTTGTGGAGGGGATGAAACAATCCAATGGCTTCCCCCAATTCATAATGGCCCCCCGAGAGGAAATCGTAACTACAATGGTGCTCGCACGTGGAAAAAAAGGAGTTTGACACCCTTGCACAAAGCGATGTACTTGTCCTTTAATCTTTAACCGGATGAGAACAACAAATGTGCTTGACATCATTATTGAGGCATCTGCTTTGGATTTGCCCCATAAGGCAAAGAATTCTATATGTTCGCAATAACATATAACGAGCCGACTAATGTGGCTGTGAAATGACTAAAAATATGAGCGCGGAACTCCTTAAAAAGTGTCTGAGGCGAGAGTAGCGGCGTGCTAATTGTCCTTCCAGTCACGCCTAACAGTGCTCTGCTGTGGTAGCATTACTGACTCCTACAATAAGAAGAGCAAAAAGACACATTTGAGCAAAAGCTCTGCGCATGCGCTGATGCAAAACGGGATGAAAGGTTCAGTAGCATCCACTTTCTCATCAAGTTTCATAAATGCAATCCTTTTACATGTCGAAGCTGAGCGAACATTTTGCCTCATCAAGTAGCTTTGGGATGAACTTCAACACAGTACATGAGGTATTTTCAATTTAGGGAAATTTTTGACAAACAAATTCATGGTTGTGCTATGGGCTCACCAGTTTCACCCATAGTGGCTACATGGAACATGGAAGAAATGGAGAAACAGGCCCTCACATCCTTCCCAGGGACATTACCTAGGCATGGGTTTAGATATGAGGACGACACTTTCGTCATAATTAAAAAACAAGAAATTCAATCCTTCACAGATCACCTCAACTCGATAGACATCAATATTAAATTTACTCGCGAGGACATGAAAGAGAACCAATTAGCCTTTTTCGATTGTAAAGTAATTATAAAAGGACAGAGCGCTAAAAACAGACGTCTTTCGGAAGGCTACGCACACTGACCAATACTTACTTTTCAAATCTAACCACCATCTACAACACAAACTAGGAGTTATCAGAACCCTCCAGCATAGGGCAAAACCGATACCAACTAGCATTGAAGGTAGAGAAAAGGAGTCAAAACATGTCAGGAGAACACTCGCAAACTGTGGTTACCCTCAGTGGTCTTTTAACAAATGTCAAAAGAAAAGAATGACACCCAACATTCTGAAGATACTAAAAGGAAATGAGTAGTAGTACCTTACATTGAAGGGGTTTCTGAAAAATTACAAAGGGGCCTTGGACACACAAAATTCCTACTTATTTCAAACCGATAAACACTTGAATGCAAAAATTACTGCATCCAAAAGATAGGCTACCAAATGAAAAAAAAAGTAATGTATTTTATTCAATACAATAAAAAATTGAAAATTGTAAAGGTGAGTGTTCGAATTAAATTCTTGTTCGTCTTTCCTGGTTCGGTTTTGTCAGAAGTTCAGTGATAAAAATATCAGCAACGACGATAGATGGTGAACAAAAAACTACTTTATTCTAATGAGACAGAAAAGGCACTTCTCGTCTCGGTCGGGGCAAAGACATGAGCACTCGGACAAAGATAGGAAACAAAGAGAACGAGCTCCCGCTCTGACAAGTTTTTGAACATACACAGTGGCGATCTGTTGTCCAATCAGTTGCGGACAAGTCGATCTTCCCGTCCAATCGGTTACGAACAACTCTGTGTTGGGAGGGTCTTAGACTGTATTTGCTGTTGCGACAACTATTGAACTAATAAACTTGATAATTTTATTTAACTAAATTAGACGTGCAATAATCATGTGTACTAAGATAAACATGAAATAACATATGTTTACTAATCTAAACATGAAATAACGTAATATGTTTACTAATGTACATAAACACTCTATCAGTGAGACTAAACAAATTCTCAAAAAAAGACTATCAACATCGCAGGAATAATACTAGTGAGCCGCAATCAGCAGCACATATGCACCTAAAAGCTAGCAACCAGTCATTTGACGACAATGAGGTTAAAATCTTATCAAAAAAAAAAATGATGGTTTGAAAGGGGACTAAAAGAAGCTATTTTTAATAAAACAACAAAACCCTTCCATAAATCCCCATGGTGGGGTGAGGTTCAATTTGGATCGTTCGTACAACAGATTATTAGGCAACATAGGCTTAGTTATGCTGATGAGATCGATGAGAAGGTTTCTTCAGCCGTCATCTGTACAAAAGTGAAGGTTTCGGACGTTTCGCCTCCTATCCAAACGTCCGAAACCTTCACTTTTGTACAGATGACGGCTGAAGAAACCTTCTCATCGATGGACCACTCCTGTACGACTGAGAGCTTACACAGACGTTATGCTGATGAGGTGATACCAGTGAAAATGGGGCAATCAGGTCAGTCGTAGACCCCATACTCAGGCAGGACAATCAAAGTAATCAGTCAGGACAATAGAAGTAATCAGTGTAGCCACAGGGAGTAGTCCTCTGCTCCCCCCAACCTGAGAGCAGGGACCAATCATAGCAGAGTCTGGCACTGCCACATCTGGACAGTAGGGATATATATAGGGCCAAAACTACCAGCAAAATATTTTAGTTCGCTGATAAAGCCACTTGGATAAGAAGTGAAACGTCCGAAGCCTTCAAAGAAGTACAGATGACGACTGACGAAACCTTCTCATCGTTCAACACAGTGAGCAACTCTGAGCCTTGGGAAAAAAATTGAGATGTCTTTGCTCAAAGATGTGTTTGTATTTGTCACCCCACGAGGGGCTTTTTATTTTCTGCTCTAACCGCCTTTCATTCATTATGCCCTCAGCCGAAACGACACCTGCGGCATCGCAGATAGGAGAGGTAAATACAGCCGCACGCTTCGTCCTAAATACGAATCAGGCGCCGCTGCTAGAAAAATGTTCAAAAAAGACCGTGGAACAATCTAGCTCCCCCCCCCCCCCCCCCCCCCCCCCCCCGACTCCTTGCGCCGAGGTGACCTCCGCATGGCACTGCACCGCCACGACATTGGCTGGGGTTATTTATGAGCACGCAGAAGTGTCCTTTGGCGGGAGAGAGCCTGTATGCTACCTGTTCCTGCGGCAGCTTCAAGTGTCGAGCGGAGGCGATCCTGCGGCCGCTTAGCGTGCAGCCGACCAGCTGAGAAAATGCGACTCATGGTTTGTAAGATGAATATTTTCAGACTTGGGAGTCATGAAATACGAGTGGTGGTGTTACATACAGGTAACATCCGATTTACGACCGGGTTCCGTTCCGACAAAACGATCGTAAGTCAAACGGTCGTAAATCGAAATGCATTCAAAATGGCTGATGCGAGACGACGAGCGGACCGACCCTGGGGCCGTCTGCAACGCCGAGTCGCTATCTCGCCACGTAGCAGAACGAACTCTCTCAAAGAGGCAGGGGCGCCGACCGTGAGCCCGACGCGGCGTTTTCCCGACACTAACCGACGCCATGGCGTCGGTGGACCCCCCTCCCCCTCCCCCTTCTGATTGCTGTGCAAGTGAGATGCTGTCAGGCTGTACGCGTTTGTTAAGAAACAGTTATTTTGTATTGTCATTTTGTGCAATACTGCTCCGGCAAATAAACATCCTACTTGTTTGATATTGTCACGTTCGGATTGAAAGCTGGGGGCGGTTCCAATGCTGTCAATTCCTTAATCAGGATGCTAACACTGGACTGTCATGATCTGGTTGGCGACCAACGGGGGGCGCTGTCGGCCCCGCCTGCACCTGCACAGGTGCTGGTCGTTCCGATCAGATTGGCGACCAACGGGTAACGACGTCAGCCCTGCATGCCTGCAGCCTCGCAGGTGCTGGTCGTTTTAATCACTGACACTTAAAAGGACACCCGGCACGACCATCCCGTGTCGGTTCATTGTTTGCTGCATGTTTGTTGCATGCATTGTGTATGCTGTGCATGTGTTTGTTTAACCTTGGCGGACTTTTACTTTTGGTCTTCTTTTGATACTTTGTATTTTTTCTGTTCAGATGATTTTGATGTTTTACATTTTGTTCCTGCTGACCTTTATTTTAATACAATTTGTCAAACAACCTCCTGCTCCCTCCTGCCTGCTTTTTGGGATCCGCACCCGGCATCACCACCTTGCAAACCGTGACATGGACACTGTCAACTTGTATTTGTACTTTGTATTACCGTGGACTTTCTCTCCCCTTTCTTCTCCCCGCCCATCCCGTCAGCAGTACTGTGTTGTCTCTTAATAAATCATCCTGCACGGACCTCTGTCTCTGTCGCTTACTTGGGGATCCAGACATTCAATTTTGCTGCTCTCTGCCTTGTTCAGAACATGAGAGATCTAAACAAGAAGAACCATCTCCAGTCCTTATTCTACAAAACGCATCGCAAACACGCTGCAGAGTTCAACAGCGTTGCCAGCTGTAGCGGTGGCAGCCACAGAAAGAAAAAAAAAAGGTCTGGTGGTCGTGGTCGTAAGTACCGGTGGTTGTAAGTCGCGCCGGTCATAAATCTGATGTTACCTGTATTTAAAAAAATTACTTAACTAACTCATTAATGGCCGGCCCAGTAGTTGAGTGGTTAGCACGCCGCCTTCACAGTGCATTGTGAGTTCAGGACGTGGTCTAATCTCCCTGTGTGGAGTTTGCATGTTTTCCTTGGGCCCACATGGGTTTTCTCCGGGTCCTCCAGTTTCCTCCCGCATTCCAAAAACATGCATGGCAGGCTGTTTGAACGCTCCAAATAGTTCCAAGGTGTGAGTGTGACAGTGAATGGCTGATAGAGTGTTTTATGCACATTAGTAAACATATTATGTTATTTCATGTTTAGCTTAGTACACATTATGATTAGTGCACGTTTAATTTCAGTCTAATAGCATTATCAATCTTATTAGTTCAATAGTCGTTGCAAAGAAGCAACGGCTCCAACTTCAATCTAAGACCCTCCCAACACTGAGTTGTCCGTAGCTGATTGGACAACAGATCGCTGCTGTGGACATTCAAAAACTTGTCAGAGCGGGAGCTCGTTCTCTTTGTTTCCTATCTTTGTCCGTGTGCTCATGTCTTCGCCCTGACCGAGACGAGAAGTGCCTTTTCTGTCTCATTAGAATAAAGTAGTTTTTTGTTCACCATCTATCGTCGTTACTGATATTTTTATCACTGAACTTCTTTGAAAACCGAACCAGGAAAGAAGCGAGAATTTAAACCGAACAATGGCTGTTTGTCTCTGAGTGCTCTGCGATTGGCTGGCAACGAATTCAGATTGTCCCCTGCCTCGTGCCCGAAGACGGCTGGGATAGACTGCAGCACCCTCCGGTACCCTAATGAGGAATAAGCGGTGTGGATAATGGCTGGATGGATAACAAATTAATTCATTAATTAAAAGTTACACCCCCCCAAAAAAATCGGATTACAGGCATATATATTTCGCAAGACGCCCATGCGGATCGAGCAACGCTGTTGTTTATTTGAACTGTCACCCCCCACCCCCATTTGATGAGGTATCCAATGGAGAATGCCAGTCAAGCAGAAAATGAATGCTCAGTCCCGAAAACGGTCAGCGGGGCCCTTTGCAATTAAATGCAGAGGCGTTGGATGCTCATTTCCTTCCCAGAGTGTGATGTGCTGAATCAGATCTCTCGCTATGCATTTATTCGGCCTCATTTTATAGTCCGACCAAGGGGGGCGTGGGTAACGTGGGAAAGACGAAAAGAATTTCCTCCCCACTCAGCAATGTATATTTCAATAATCTTGTTCCAAAAAGGAGGATTTCATTGCGACGTCCCCGCAAATAGACTCATCCACAGGTCTTTTTAGGACTTCATGCAGAAACATGAGTGAGGTAAGGAAGGCACACACACACACACACACACACACACACACACACACACACACACACACACACACACACACACACACACGCACACACACACACACACACACACGCACGCACACACACACACACACACACACACACACACACACACACACACACACACACACACGCACACACACACACACACACACATACACACACACACATACACACACACACACACACACACACACACACACACACACACACACACACACACACACACACGCACACACACACACAAATTCCTGTTTCAACTGTTTTGTGAGGTCCGGATAACTCCAGATAAGAAGTGAGGACCACAAGTTTAGAGAAGAACTAGTGTTACATTTAAACACTAAATGGCCCCCCCCATTTCCCACTTGAACTTCTTAAAAAACAAAACAATAAAAAGTGGACTTGAAACTGAAATAACAGCAGGAGTGAGGTTTCTGAATGGCTACATTCAAAGTCTTCACACTTAAAGTAAATTTAGTTAAAATATAGTTTTACTTTTTGTGGTATGAACTTTTTCCTCTCATTGAACACGCACACACACACATAAGCACACACAGTGAGTAAAACATTTCTGTATCCGAGTGAAATGAAAATACACACCAAAAAATCATTTTGGGTGAATTTGTGAGGACCTTTCTGAAACTTCAACAGCTGCATATATAGACTCTAGAAGCCTTTAGAATGAAAAACTTACTCACTACGTATGGTATAAAATTTTAGTGGTCCTCACAAGACTAGTCATACAAACACACACACACTCCTTCACCCTCGCAAGTAGGCGGCTGGTCGCAAGTGTGAATATAAGCTCGTTAGTGCGGCTCCTTTTCTCGGGGTGTTAAGATTTGTCAGCATGCACCCTCACACACGGCACCCCCCTTCTTTCTTTTTCTATTTGGCTCACGAAGGGTTTGGACAAAAAGCAAAGTCCAACATGGTTTCCTATTCGCTGGCTCTGAATCGAAGCCGGACACAGTCGGACCCGTAGAGCGGACATGGAGCGGATCCGTTTATGTCCATAAGGCATCAAATGAGGCGCCACCCACATGGGGGGGGCAGCCATGTCAGTGCAGGAGGAGTCACCTTACATCTCTTGGGGATTAGCAGGCACCTCCCGTGGGGGCAAAATACACACAGTGTCAACGCGGGCATTTTGAAACGCACACTCGGGGGGGATAAGGATGGACCACAGGCGGAATGATATCTACAGTGATACCTCGGTTTACGAACCCCTTGGCTTACAAACTTTTTGGTTTCCGAATGTGTATGAAAATTTAACATTTGCTATTTTTCGGGATACACATGGAGCTGCCACAATGAGTGATGTGTCCTTCGCGAATGAGCCCGTTCTCCTAACAACAAAATGGCAGCCGACTGTTTTTTGTCCTCTATTCCCTGCCCCCAGTCTTCGATTAAAGCCATGTGATTGGTCAATAACGCAGCAGTGAGGAGGGGGTGGGGGGTGGGATTAAACATTAAAGAGACAGGCAGACGACAGAGAGAGAATGAGAAAATGCATAGAAAACAGAGACATTTGGACTCGTTTCAACTTTGTTCAAAGGCAGAGTGCAGAATGCAAGGTTATAATATCCCATCAATAGGCTCCACAAATAACCCGCACAAGCCATCTGTGCACTTGATGCAAAAAGCTCTCAACACAGCTAACCAGAACACAATTGATGAGGAACAAGGTAAAATTATCGCAGAGAAAGCACCGATAAGGGATCTTTCCTCAAGATGGTGAAAGAAGAAGGTTAATAAAACGACTTTATGATGCAGTACAGTTTATTATTTAAATATAATACCATAGCACATTTGATATACGTAAAATAAGGTATATTTTGTGCAGTTTTAATGCTTAGAAAATTAGAAAGTAGAAAATTATGTTTTATGGGGACCCAGGAACGGATTATTCTCATTTTAATGGTTTCCCATGGGAAATATTTTTTTGGCATACACACTTTTCACCTTACACACTCTGTCTGGGAACCAATTAAGTTTGTAAGCCAAGGTATCACTGTACTTCTATTTGATGCCAGCATCGCTCGCCCCCAATATACGAGGCTTGTTCCATACTGAGAGATGAGTAAAAGGGGAAAACACCCCAGGATCTGCCGTCATATCTCCGGCGTATGAATTAAAACAAGCTTCAAAGCTCCCCGACATGTTGGAGGTGTGCGGGCCAGGGGCAAAGTGCAACATTCAAAATGTCAAAATGTCCACATGCTCCGCATAGTAAAACCACCCGGAACCCTGACACGTTGGCTCTTGTCAAGCCGCCGTTCTTTATTTGCAACACGCACGCGCATCCCATTTCCCCCACCCGGTGCAAATTTGGCTCCTGCAGTCTAACACTAATGGCAAGCTTTCACCCACCCCCTTTCTGGATTGAGTCTGAAACGAAGTCCAAAATGTCAACGAGTGGGCAGCTGTCAGCAATTGCTCTCATTAGCCTTGCTTTTTGTTGTTGTTTTTGTCTTGTTTTGTGTTTTCTTTTGTCACCTTGTGTTGTTGTGCGTCATGTGGAACAATATGGATTGTTTTTCAGCATTTTTGGCCACCACATTCATCAAGGAATAGAGACTGTGCAGAGCGGTTGCGCCTTTTCGGCAGCAGCAATATGCCAGCACTGTTTTTGATCGGGGGGAATATCGGTGTCATTTGACTGTTATGGCTGTATACCTCTGGGGCCATTGTGCTTTTTTGTGTCTGAAATGGGCAGCATCTTCACAGCTCCGCTTTATTCAACGGAAAGGTCGTTGCTGTTGGACAGTCTGTGGCTGTGGAACGGTCGCGGCTAGGAAATGAAGCGGATTGACGTGGAATAGGAGATGTGAGCCAATCTCTTTTCGTCAATGGATGCTACAGCTGCGTGCTTGCTTTCAACATTTAGCTTGTAGCAGACGTGCACATTCCACCATGACGTCACTGATCCACTGCTAAAAAGGTAGCTTTGATCCTCTCCTCTTTCATCTACAACTGCTTCATGTCACAAAGAGCGTACAGCAAGTGCTGAAGAATGAATGACTCTATGTGTCTTTGTGTTATCATATCATTTGTTATTTTGTTGTTTTGACTTCAAGATGGCGCCACGAGAGTGGCTGCCTTTCTAGAAGCTCCTGTATTTTGTTTTTCTACTTCTTTCTTTCCTTTCCTCCTCCTTTCATAACTTTGCTGCTGTGAAATGTAAATCTCTCCACTGTGAGATAAATAAAGGAACATCCAATCCAATCGGGAGCGACAACTGCTCTCCGGCTCTTCAAAGAAACCCGTCTGCACACAGCCAGGCACTTTGTCTCACCATGGAGAAAATGGTGGCACGCACCGACATTTATGTCCGATTATGACACTTCTAAAGGGAATTTCTCATGTGAATACAATGCTGAATATAATGGTTAGACCGCATTTAGAAATGTGGTTCGGTGTTGGCAACCAAGCTGATTTTTCAGGTCTGTTCTCTCCAACCACTATTGGCACCGAATGAACAAACACGTTCTACACGATGTTATTTCCGGCAGCTCTCATCTCCCGTTTTATTTTGGTGAAATGAAACTGAGAAATAAATCCATTTTGTACACACAGTAAACATCGTTTCAGTCTTCTTCGTCTCTTTCTTCTTCAGGCGTGTCAGTGATAGGCTCTCATAAAAGACAACCGACACCATGTTTTTGTTTCCTTACTGACATTAGAAAAACGTTTTATAGCATCTCAAATACCAAAACACACAGGCTGATATTTTTAGTCAAATGTAAAACACCAATAAAAATGACTTAAAGTGTCCCAAAACTGCCACAAAATGAGGTCGGAACTGGTGAGATTCAGAAAATGCCGCCCTCTTGTCACGCCAGGATACTCCTTCACACACTGCCTTGCTCCAGAATCAAAACAATGGCTTCAGAGAGTACAGATTGAGAGAAGATGCTTTCTTGTTACTCCAGTTATGAATATGATTCAAATAGTTCTGAAGAGGAAAGCATAAATGTTTGAAATCTATTAAATAAGTCCATTCCGTATCAATTCGAGCCGCCTGGACTCCAATGTATCGGCCAGAAAATGCACAAGATGGCGCACAAGCTCCGTTGGAAATGGGCTGATTTGTCCGCTGGGAATTTGTGTCAACTAACACCTTCTATATGCGTGTTACCGCAATTTGCTGTGACACAAAATGATTCACCATCGCGTTATTCATGTAGTTTTTCTTCTAATTTCGTGATCAACTCTTTTTTCAGATGAAAAAAAAGAGTACCCAAAATGCATTGTGTGTCACTTTCTCTGTCACGGGCGTTCCCTCCGTGACGTCAACTCGAAAACAAGACCTCCTGAATATTCATCACGAGTCCTAAAACGCAAAATCTAGCTATATGCGGTGGAGTCTTTGTAAAATGCGCTCAGTAGAAGTCATTTGAAGTGATTTTTTTGTTCTACCGATGTAATAAATTGTCTCCTAAAAGTGCGCCATCGCCACCACTGCGAGCGCTGGACGCCTGCGCTGACCATCTTAGTGGGGGCATTCGACTTTTCTGTCTCCTTTTCTCGTTACTCTCGTGAGTATCCTTTAATTGCAACATTTGGACCCAACAGAAAACAATTTGTCAACACTTTTGGAAGTCATGTCAAGTTATCCCAATATGGCCTGTGATTGAAAACACTTAAAGGACAAGTTGCGTCCATAATTTGTAAAATCACTTCAAATGACTTCTACTGAGCGCATTTTACAAAGATTCCACCGAATATAGCTATATTTTACTTTTTAAAAGTCATGCTGAATATTCAGGAAGTCTTGTTTTTGGGTTGATGTCGATGCCGGACGTGACATCACATTCGGTACGCCCCTGACCAAGAAAGCGACACACAATGCATTTTGGGTACTTTTTTGGTCTGAAAACACAGTGTTGATCGTGAAATTAGAAGGAAAACTACATAAATAACGCGATGGTGAATCGTAAGTTTACACAAATTCCCAGCAGACAAATAAGCCAATTTCCAACAGAGCTTGTGCGCCATCTTGTGCATTTTCTGGGCGCTACATTCGGATGTAGCGCCAGATTTTCACCAGTTTCATCGCTTGCAGACGGCTCGAATTGATACGGAAGGAATTCTTTAATCGATTGCAAACATTTATGCTTTTCTCTTCAGAACTATTTGAATCATATTCATAACTGGATGAGTTATCAAGAAAGCTTCTTCTCCGAATATGAACTCTCTGAAGCCATTGTTTTTATTTTGGAGCAAGTCAGTGTGTGACCAATAGTGACGTCACGAACAAGCGGGCGGGACTTTCTGAATCTGCCCAGTTCCGAGTTCATTTTGTAGCAATTTTGGGACACTTTAAGTCATTTTTCTTGGTGTTTTGCATTTGACTAAAATATCAATATTGGGTATTTTAGATGTTTTTTCTGATGTCAGTTAGGAAACAAAAAAATGGTGTTGGTTGTCCTTTGAAATATGCTCCACGGGCATAAATGTCCGCCTGGATAGTGCCCATCTTTTCCAAGTGAAGCGTTTCAGGACCTGAAGGCGCAAAGGCACAGGAAACACCCACTTGCACATGCCCGCCCGTGAAGTGCACTGAGAGGCTGATTGGCAGCCAAATTGTTCATGCTTTAATAGCAGCCTGACAAAGAAAAAGCAGCAAACACGCAAGGTAGAAAGCACTCACGGCGAAAGCGCTTCTGGGAATGAAAAGCCTAATCGTTGGGGAAATGATGACTGGCCTTTGTTTCTTTTTCTCTTTTTTTCTTTGGTAGGGGTAGTGGGGGTAAAATGTTCTTGTCGAATCAGGGAGGCCCCGGTGTCAGTCGTGAGCTGAACTGGACCCGCTTTGAGGAGCTCCTTCAAGCGTGGATGTTGCTATTTCCATACTTGCTTCTTTCATTTCCAAAGGCATATTCTCTACTGGAGATTTTGGGTTACACTTGAACATCAACATCATGTTTGTTGGGAAGACTGGTAAAAGTGGTTCATTGAGACCGCAAAGGCTGAAGAGTACCATATTTTCCCATGTATAAGGCGCACCAGACTATAAGGCGCACCTTGAATGAATGAATAAAAGTCTTCCAAATGTCAGGTATAAATATAGAACAGTTTTCCAAGTATAATATTTAAATATATAAAGTGTTTCCAAATATATAAAAGTTTTCCAAATAAAATATCTAAAGGTTTTACAAATATAATACATAAATGTATCAAAGTTTTACTAATACAGTGGTACAGTGAGACCTCAACTTACGAACTTAATTGGTTCCCAGACAGAGTGTGTAAGATGAAAAGTGTGTATCTAAAAAAAAATTCCCATAGGAAACCATTAAAATGGGAATAATCTGTTCCCGGGTTTCCATGAAATATACTTTTCAACTAAATAAGCCTTAAAACTACACACAACCTACCTTATCCTATGTATAATAAATGTGCTATTGTATTGTAATGAAAGAAATACACTGCATTGTATCATAAAGTCACTGTATTTACATTTGTGATGGTCATTGATGGCTCTTAATTGACACCTGTTGCTTTCTGACTTGTAAGGTCTTACAAAACTGAGGCATCACATTATCATTCATCATGTTGATGATTCTTATAGCCTTTTCTGAATGGAACTGTTCAATAAAAGCCTGCACATAAACTGTTGAATGGCCTGCTTATGCTTGTCCTCTTGAAGGCAAATCAAATTCTCTGTGTTGATGACCTCATTATGGTCAGCAACAAGCTCCTCGATGTCATCTGCATTCACTTCAGGTCCCGTAGGTGCTGGCAGAGATTTTATGACAACAAAAGGTGGCAGTCCGATGATTCCACGGACGCGGAATAAAACGCGACAAAAGAAGGCCATCAGCTGCCGTCACTCTCGCTCGGAACGTGACAGCTACGGATGACTCGGCTACAGGATGTTCTTTTCTCTTAAAATATCTATCCAATGACACTTGCTCTCACTCCCACAGCCACATCACTAGATTTTACAGCCTCCTTATTCTTTAATATCGTACTTATCGTAGATTTCGCCATGCTGTATTCCCTAGCCAGATCAGACACTCACACAACTCCTTCATATTTTGCGATTATTTCTTTCTTAAATGCAATAGTTGTACGCACTACTTTTCTTTTGTCACTTTTAGCAGCACTTACTTTCTTTGGAGGCATGATTAGGGGCTAAAACTCTTCGTACGCCTATATTAAACGCGAGAGCAAAACGCAGCACAACAGTTGGTCACGGAGAGAGCGATACACCCGTACGCTGCTCAGCACCCCACCCTCGCGTACGCACTCACGCGTCGTATTGGCGTTCGAACACCGATTGATGTTCGAACTACGAAGCAAAAATATCTCCAATATTTTGTTCGAACTCCGATTTGTTCGAACTGTGAGGCGTTCGAGAACCGAGGTACTATAATAGGTAATATAATATTCTGTCGTATAAACCTTGCGTCGGCCATTTTGAATGCTGTTCGATTCACGACCGTTTGACTTACGGCCGTTTTGTCGGAACGGAACCCGGTCGTAACTCGGATGTTACCTGTATGAGGCGGAATAGTAGAGGCTGGGGTCATTCACAACTTCTACGGGGGGTGGAGTGAGCTGCTGACAGTAGTTGTGGCTCAACATGACTTCACATACATGGCGCACCGGCATATAAGGCACAGGGTTATCTTTTCAAGGAAACCAAGGCTTCTGGGCGCGCCTTATACAGTGGAAAATACGGTATAAGACGGGACAAGGTAGTCTGAGATGGTGGGGGGCGGGGGGAATCCCATGGCGAGGGCTGATGATGAAAGGAGTACTTTGCCATTTTCTGCGGCTCATAATGTGCCACGGTGTCGCTATCATTAGACCCGGGTAATGGTACATCATTAGTCCCGCCCGGGCAGGGTGTTCAAATAAAAAGTGTGAACTAATTGGCGGAGGATAAATGGCGGCTGAAATAATCAAGCGGCGTGATTACGGGACCAGACGCCATCCAATTCAAGTGGAGATTTTCTGCATTTTCAGAGGCAGAATTTCATCATGATCAGCGCATGTGAGGAGCAAGAAAACCACATTCCAACGATCACCTGCTCTTGTTCTTTACGCAAGTTGCTGTTTTGTTTTTTTTTTCTTTTCAAAGGTGGCTCACATTTAAAAGGCTAAATGCCCACGGTGTCCCTTTGCTCATTTTTTTGTCCCTATGTAGTGAGAGCAGACGGCACAGGCCAATGTAAATTTCTCCACTGCGAGATTAATAAAGGCAAATCCAATCCAACCCAATCCAATCCAAGCACGTCAGCCTCATAATGCAGAGGTGCACAGTTTGATTCCAGCTTCCGCGTGGTTTCCCCGAGCCTGCCCGTGTAGTGAAAAGGTTTCTTCAGCCGTCATCTGTACAGTGATACGTCGGTTTAAGAAGCCCTTGGGTTATGAACTTTTCGGTTTACGAACATTAAATTAATTACAATTTTACCTTGGCATAGGAACTTTACCTTGGCATACGAATGTTTTCGTACACGGAGCTGCCTCAATGAGTGATGTGTCGTTCGTGAACAAGCCCGTTCTTCTAACAACGAAATTACAGCCGATTGTTTTTGTCCTGTAGTCCCCGCCTCCAGTCTCTGGTTAAAGCCACGTGATTGGTCAAGAATGCAGCAGTGAGGGGGGGGGGGGGGGGGGGGGGGGTAAACATTAAAGGACAAACGACGTGTCCGGACAAGTTGTGTCCATAATTTGTAAAATGGCTTCAAATGACTTCTACTCAGCGTATTTTAATAAGATTCCACCGCATATAGCTATATTTTACGGTTTAAGACTCGCGCTGAATATTCAGGAAGTCTTGTTTTTGAGTTGGTGACAAGTCCGTACGTGATGTCACGAAAGGAATGCCCCTGACCAAAAAAAAAACACATTGTAGCGGTCTTTCCATCACGTCAATGTATTTGCTGTACTTGTTTGGTCTGGGGACCTCGTGTTGCACCCAAAAGCCGCCAGATGAGGGCGTCCAAGCTCCATATAAGGAATTTATCAGCCTGTGGAAACGGAGGTGGCCACAAGAGGTCGCCTCTTGTGGCCACCTCTGTGCCTCTTTTTCAATGAGACATTTCCCCTCAATGTTGCCTCATAATGGCACGGAATAAATTCTTTAATCGATTGCAAATATGTATGCTTTCCTCTTCAGAATTATTTGAATCATATTCATAACTGGATGTGTAACAAGAAAGCATATTCTCCGAAGCTGAAGCCATTGTTTTGATTCTCCAGCAATGCAAGACGTCTTGGCGTGACCTCATGAACTGGGGGCGGGACTTTCTGAAAATGCCCAATTCGCAGCTCAATTTATTGCAGATTTTGGACACTTTAAGTAATTTTTATTGTAAAAATATCATACTGCGTGTTTTGGGTATTTTAGATGCTATAAAACGTTTTTCTGATGTCAGTTAAGAAACAAAAAGGTGACGTCGGTTGTCCTTTAAAGAGACAGGCAGACGACAGTGAGAGCGTTTCAACTTTGATAGTTCAAAGGCAGAATGTAGAATGCAAAGTTAAAATATCCCATCAATCAGGCTCCACAAACAACCCTCGCAAGCTATCTGTACACTTGATGCAAAAAGCTATCAACCCAGCTAAACAGAACACAATTGATGAGGAACTAGATAAAATCATCACAGAGAAAGCACCTACAAGGTAAATAAAACAACTTTATTATAGAGTAAAGTTTATTTCTTTAATTATAATACTATATCACATTTATTATACATAAATTAAGGTATATTTTGTGCAGTTTTAAGGCTTAGAAAATTAGAAAGTAGAAAATTATGTTTTATGGGGACCTGGGAACGTATTATTCTCATTTTAATGGTTTCGTATGGGAAAATAATTTTTGGGATACACACTTTTCGCCTTACACACTCTGTCTGGGAACCAATTAAGTTCATAAGCCCAGGTATTACTGTACTTCTTTGAAGGTGTCGGACAATTTGCTCATGATCTGAAGAGGTTCATCAGTGAACCAAAGTTGTGCTGGTAACTCTGGCCCTATATACAGAGATACCGCGGCTTACGAACGCTTTAGCTACCAAACATTTTGCCTTATGAACGTTAAATTCGCAAGAATGTGATCTTGGTATACGAACTATTTTTGGGGAAACACACTGAGCACCACAATGGCTGGCGGACTAGTTTTTGGCGGAAGAACAGCAAACCACACGGACGAACAGCGCCCCTGTGGCTGCTGGACTACTTTTCAACACACCCTTTCTCTGAGTGCATACGTCATTTGTCTTCAAAGATTTGTTATCGGGGATATTTTTGCTGTTCTGGGACCGAAAAAGACCCCACCACAAGCTGTTGTTCAGCCGAAGAGGAGACAAAATAAAATTGTGGTGTGCGTTTGTGTGACTTAGCGGCCCGGTACCAGTATGCTAAGTCGACCATTGCTACCCTGCGTCGGAACAAAGAAGCTATTGAAGGTGCGTGTGTTGCTAAAGGTGTTTCCGTGTTGTCTAAGCAATGGTCTCGGGCAATAGAAAACTTCTGTTAATTTGGATTAACGAAAAGCAGCTAGCCGGCGACAGCATGAGTGACGCAATTATCGCAGAGAAAGCACGGCAAATTCACACATATATCGTCAAGTGGCAACCTGGAAGTTCATCATCTATTGATGATTTCAAGGCTAGCCACAGATGGTTCGAGAACTTTAAGCGTCGTACAGGCATTCACAGTGTCATTCGCCATGGTAAGGCAGCCAGTTTTGACGATAAAGCTGCCGAAGCGTACAAGGGAGAATTCCTCAAGACTACTCCCTAAAGCTAATCTGATTACTTCTTTTGTCTGTCTGATTACCTCTAATGTACTATGCTTGGGTTTGCTTGATTGATTAGCTCTGGTATCACCATGACTATGCCTATCTGGCAACGACCAAAGAAGTCTGTTGTAAGCACGGTCTAAATTAAACCTTAAACCGGCATGGCGATTTAGTGAAGGATTTTGCTGTTTGACAAAAAAATATTATTTTACTCCCCTTTCAAACCATCTATTTCCTTTAGCTAAGATTTTAACATCACTGTCGTCAAATGAGTGGTTGCTAGCTTTTAGATCCAGATGCTCCCTCAACCTTAGAGCAGGGACCTATCAGGGACCAAGTCGTTCGGGGCTCGTGGGTTCTCCCGCCTTTGTAGGCAAAAACACACACACACACACACACACACACACACACACACACACACACACACACACACACACACACACACACGCACACACACACACACACACACACACACACACGCACACACACACGCACACGCACACACACACACACACACACACACACACACACACACACACACACACACACACGCACACACACACACACACACGCACACACACACACACACACACACACACACACACACACACACACACACACACACACACACACACACACACACACACACACACACACACACACACACACACACACACACACACACACACACAAAACAAAGCTGCTGAGCAGAGAGCGGCTTGCTATTTTCAGGCTTGTTTGCTTCGTTCATTCCCACTACCTCTTTGCACACACGTTTACACAAACCATCTGCCGCTCGGGTCCTTTGTGAGTTGACTTCAAGAGCTTTGTGGCAGTCTCCATCCGTTCAAGTATAAAAAAAAGAAAGCTCAGCAAGACTTCCACTTCACTCGCCTCCTTGATGGCATTCGGTATGTATTCTGCCGCCATCAAACGTGTGGCGGCTGCACACCACCATGCAACTAACAGTGGCGTGCCATCGAAAAATTCCAGAAGTCGGGTGCCTTCCCGATGCCCTCGATGGGGTTTAAGGATGTGTGCGGCTGGCAGAAAAAGCAGAATCAATCAGCAGATTATAGACAAGGACGCGAAAATCAGCCAAGCGCCACATTTTTCCCTTATCACAATTATACCTTGCCCCGCAGTCTCGGGTAGGAGACAATTAAGCTCCAAGAGGATCAGCCAGCAGCCACTTTGCATTGAGAAGGCCAAGAAGATGACTTGCTGGAGAGCAGCGGGGCAAGGGGGGGTCAAGGAGGTGCAGGCTAATACACAGGCAGGTTCAAGTCAGAATCCAGGCGTAGCCAATACGCTATTGATTTTGGGAATGACACAGTAGTCAGCAAGTGACAAACGCTCCACTGGGCGGCTGCAGCAACAGTCCAAGGGTGCTATGACATAAAAGGACAACCGACGCCTCCGGGCAAGTTGTGTCCATAATTTGTAAAAATCACTTCAAATGACTTCTACTGAGCGTATTTTACAAAGATTCCACCGCTTATAGCTATATTTTACGTTTTAAGACTTGCGCTGAATATTCAAGATGTCTTTTTTTCGAGTTGATTACGATCCCCACGTGACGTCACGTTTGGAACGCCCCTGATGCACCAGGACATTTGACACTAGCTGTTACAAATTCCCAGCAGACAAATCAGTCCATTTCCAATGGAGCTTGGGCGCCATCTTGTGCATTTTGTGGGCGCTACATTGTAGTCCAGACGACTCAAAATGACACGGAATAACTTCTTTAATCGGTTGCAAATGTTTATGCTTTCCTCTTCAGAACTATTTGAATCATATCAATAACTGGATGAGTAACAAGAAAGCATCTTCTCAGAATCTGAAGCCATTGTATTGATTCTCGAGCAAGGCAAGACGTCTTGGCGTGACGTCACGAACAAGGGGGCGGAACAACGTGAAACTGGCCATTTCCGGTTTCATTTTGAAGTCGTTTTTGGACACTTTAAGTCATTTCTATTGTTTTTTTTCCTTTGACTAATAATATCAGCCTGCGTGTCTTGGGTATTTTAGATGCTATAAAGCGTTATTCCGATGTCAGTTAGGAAACAAAAAATGGTGTTGGTTGTCCTTTAATAATAATAGTACATTTGATTTCTAAGCGCCTTTCAAAACTCACAGGGCAAGTTTTTTCCATGGGTGAGTAGCGGCAGCCTCATGCACCAGCGTTCACTCAACCCGGAAGCTAGCTTACTAATAGCTAGTTAATAGCTAGCTAGCTAGATAGCAAGCTAGAAAGATATTGAATAGATTGCTAGCTAGATAACCAGCTAATTAGTCAGATAGCTAGTAGACAGCAAATAGATAGCTAGCTAGCCAGCCAGTCAGCTAGATAGCAAATAGACAGCAAATAGATAGCTCGCTAGATAACGAGCTAGATAGTTTGATAGCTAATAGACAGCAAATATATAGCTAGCTAGATAGCCAGCTAGTCAGTTAGATAGCTAATAGACAGCAAATAGATAGCTAGCTAGCCAGCTAGTCAGTTAGATAGCTAATAAACAGCAAATAGCTAGCTAGCTAGCTAGCTACATAGTTAGCAAGATAGCGAAGAGACATCAAATAGATAGCTAGCAAGATAGCTTGCCTAAAAGTCCCCTGACCCCTACGCCTACCCCTCCCCTACCAGTTTACGTTTCCCTCACTTTATCAGCTCTGTCATGACTTCCCTTTTCCTTTTCCTGCCCTTCGTCCTTCTCAGTCATGTAATGACTCAGCAGGTTGGGTTGCCAACATCAAGCAAGTGTTTTGATGTGAAGCAAAGAAAACCATCGGTGAGGGGAACACCAAGTCCCGCAATGAATACCGAGACAGGTATCGCTTGTTAACAAAATCGCTTGTTATTCCTGACATCATGCGACACATTCACAGGATAGAAATGACATACCATATTTTCTGGTGTATAAGGTGCACCGGAGTATAAGGCACACCACCAATAAATGGTGTATTTTGAAATTTTCATATACAGTGATACCTTGGCTTACGAACTTAATTGGTTCCCAGACAGAGTGTGTAAGGCGAAAAGTGTGTATCCCAAACATTAATTTCCCATAGGAAACCATTAAAATTAGAACAATCCCGTCCCAGATCCCCATAAAACATACTTTTCTACTTTCTAATTTTCTAAGCCTTAAAACTACAAAAAATATACCTTATTTTATGTATAATAAATGTGCTATGGTATTGTAATTAAAGAAATAAACTGTACTGTATTATAAAGTCATTTTATTTACCTTTGTGATGGTCATTGATGGCTTGATGGAATGGAGTGGCCGGTTTCATCAGCATTAAACACTTGATGAGGAACATAGCCTTCTTCTTCCACCATCTTGAGGGATGATTCCTTGTAAGCTTTGGCAGCTTTATCAATAGAACTGGCTGCCTCACCATGACGAATGACACTATAAATCCCTGTACGACGCTTAAAGCGAGTGTTGAAATTATTAATGGATGACGAACTTCCAGGTTGCCTCTTGACAATATCCGAGAGAAGTAGCTGTGCCTTCGCTGCGATAATTTTACCTAGTTCCCCATCAATTGTTAGCTGGGTTAATAGCTTTTTGCATCAAGTGTACAGATGGCTTGTGCGGGTTATTTCTGGTGCCCTAAACCTGCCCTAAACCGTTTTGAGCTGAAAACAAGTGGAGTGGTGGGGTGGTGAGGGGGTCTTGGAGACCCAATGAGGACATAGGCCGTTGTGTTGCAGTTGTGCGCGTAGTCCTTTGGCGCAAATCTAAAATGCCTTTTATGAGCAAAAAAAAAAAAAAATGCTTTGATAGATGAGCTTTGTTTTGGGGTGAGCGTGAGGCGGCAACGTTTGGCCCCGTTTGATCGCGACTCTCGCCACCAAAGTTCAAAGTGACAATCTATCAAATTGACGTCGCTCGCAAGCAACACAACAAAGCTGTTGGAGTTCATTTCAAAAGCTGTTTCCCTTTATTGACTTGGAACGCAGGTCCGAATCCAAATGAGGTTTTTGCTGATGGAAAGCCGCCGTAGCTCTTTTCCCGACCCGTACGGATATCCCAATAGAACTTCCCTCCCTGCCTCCGCACGTGTTCAATTATTCATCTCCCTCTGTCAAAAATTCAGCCTTGCTCGCACTTGCCATTGCCCTGGCAATTGGCAGCCGCCTATTTGGCATGTGGTGCAACAGCGGCGCCGCTTTTTCACGTATTTTCACAGTTTGCCTGCCTGCAGAATGATTCAGAGACGAACCCCTGGGCTTACGAACTTTTCGGTTTACAAACGTTAAATTTTTGAAAATTTTACCTTGGCATACAAACTATTTTTTTGGGATACACGCGGAGCTGCCACAATGAGTGATGTGTCGTTCGTGAACGAGCCCGTTCTCCTAACAGGAAAATGGCAGCCGGCTTGTTTTGGTCCTCTATTCCCCGCCCCCAGTCGTCGGTTAAAGCTACTTGATTGGACAAGAACGCCGCAGTGAGGGGGGGTGGATTGGATTGGATTGGATATGCCTTTATTAGTCTCACAGTGGAGAAATTTACATTTCACAGCAGCAAAGTGATCAAAGGAATGAAAGTAGAAAAACGAAATACATGAGGGTGGGGAGGTTTACAGACAGAGAGAGAGTGATTATCACAGAGAAAGCACCTACAAGGGATCATTCCTCAAGATGGTAAAAGAAGAAGGCTACGTTCCTCATCAAGTGTTTAATGCTGATGAAACCGGTCACTCCATTCCACCAAGCCATCAATGGCCATCACAAAGGTAAATAAAACAATGTTATTATACAGTATGGTTTATTTCTTTAATTATAATACCATAGCACATTTATTATACATAAAAAAAGGGTATATTTTGGGTAGTTGTGTAGTTTTCTGGTCAAGTCTCTAGTTTTAAGGCTTACAAAATTAGAAAGTACAAAATTATGTTTTATAGGGACCTGGAACGGATTATTCTCATTTTAATGGTTTCCTATGGGAAATTAATTTTTGGGATACAAACTTTTCACCTTACACACTCTGTCTGGGAACCAATTAAGTTCGTAAGCCAAGGTATCACTGTAATGGTAAATGTTTCGGTTTTCAACCAAATCTGTTTTTGAACAGGTTTCTGGAATGGATTATGGCCGAAAAACCAGGTTTGACAGACATAATTGTCTTTCACAGCTTACATTGAATCAAATGCCAAGGAGCGATGAAACCGGCTGGCTTTCCATAATGCCAGAAGACCAACAAATTGCTCCCGACATTATGTGGCGGCACACAAACATGCAGGGAGCAGTCATCCTGAGTGCGCAGCGAGCGAGCGTTGGCGTCTTAACAGTGCGCACCGATTGCAAATGTTATTTGTTGCCCATGCAGGAACTAATAACCACAGAACAATTTCAGTGAGTAAATAATACATAGGAATCAAATCACAGCAAACAAATAAGCACCGGGACAAAACAATTCATCAGAGCGCAAACATGTATTTACATAACATAACAAAACATAGCGGTGGTACAATCAATCAATTATTCATCAAGGATTGGTGGGGAAGTCGGCTTGTTCCTGGCTTGTCATAATTGGAGTGGGACTTCATCGGTGTCGGCTGGCATGTGTGTCTTGACACCTTGGCGTGAAAACAAACCCAAGGCCCGGGGATTAAATCTGGCCCGCCACATCATTTTATTCGGCCGGCCAAAGAAAAATCAAGCATGTCAAGAGCCATGATGCTTGCTTAAGTCCCAACTCAAATTTCGTATGTAAACAACAACAGTCATTATTTATATATAACAGTAGTTGTTCGTTAATTTGTTGTGTGCTCTGTATGTAATATGAGGCGGAGATGAAACATTCTAATGCAGGGATTGGGAACCTTTTTGACTAAGAGAGGCATAAAAGTAAAACTTACGAACTTAATGGGTTCCCAGACAGAGTGTGTAAGGCGAAAAGTATGTATCCCAAAAATGTATTTCCTTAGGAAACCATTAAAACGAAAATAACCCATTCCCAGGTCCCCATAAAACATAATTTTCTACTTTATTATTTTCTAAGCCTTAAAACTAGAGACTTGACCAGACTTGATTGGTCAAGAACGCAGCAGTGAAGGGAGGTGGTTTAAACATTGAAGAGACAGGCAGACGACAGAGAGATGGAGAAAATGGTTACAAAACTGGCATTTGGACTCGTGTCGACTTTGATAGGCAGAGTTCAAAGGCAGAGTGTAGACTGCAAGGTTAAAATATCCCATCAATCAGGCTCCACAAATAACCCGCACAAGCCATCTGTACACTTGATGCAAAAAGCTACCAACCCAGCTAAACACAATTGATGAGGAACTAGGTAAAATTATCGCAGTGAAAGCACCTACAAGGGATCATTACTCAAGATGGTGAAAGAAGAAGGCTACGTCCCTCATCAAGTGTTTAATGCTGATGAAACCCGCCACTCCATTCCACCAAGCCATCAATGGCCATCACAAAGGTAAATAAAACAACTGTATTATACAGTATGGTTTATTTCTTTAATTATAATACCATAGCACATTTATTATACATAAAAAAGGGTATATTTTGGGTAGTTGTGTAGTTTTAAGGCTTAGAAAATTCGTAGAAAATTAGTAGAAAAGTAGAAAATTATGTTTTATGGGTACCTGGGAGCGGATTATTCTCATTTTAATGGTTTCCTATGGGAAATAAATTTTTGGGACACACTTTTCGCCTCACACACGCTGTCTCGGAACCAATTAAGTTCTTAAGCCAAGGTATCACTGTACTGATGATTTGGACGTGGAAAAGAACAAATGACCGGAGGCTAGCGTTGGCCCGACAACAGATTCAAATTGGTGACTGTGTCAGACGCGTAGTGGGGGGGGGGAGACCACCCTTGCTCACTTAACTCCTTCCGAACGAAGGATCCGTTTTAGATGGCAGCACTGCTGCACGTTGAGAGGAACGACAAGACGGAGGTGGCAACAAAGAAGGGATTTTCGTGTCATTCTGATCTAAATTGATTCAAATTATTTCCATAACCCACCCCTCCCCACATCCCCTCATGGGAGAGGGCGCCACACTGAGAGTCACGGCGGCTGTCATTCTTGTCATTGTGGTGTCATCGGGTGTTCTTCTCCTCATTGGGTTTCTTGCCGCCCTGCCATGTCTTTTTTAAGATACCTTTTCGCCCAATGTGTGTGCGTGCTTGCTTGTGTGTGTGAGTGTGTGTGTGTGTGTGTGTGTGTGTGTGTGTGTGTGTGTGTGTGTGTGTGTGTGTGTGTGTGTGTGTGTGTGTGTGTGCTTGTATGACCACAAGTGGACCACTTGTGTGGTCCACTTGTGAGGACCACTAACATTTTATACCATACGTAGTAAGGACATTTTTGACACGTGAGTTTTTCATTCTAAAGGCCTCTAGAGGGTCTATATGTGCATCTGTTAAAGTTTCAGAGAGGTCCTCACAAATTCACCCAAAATGATTTTTTTTGGTGTGTATTTTCATTTCACTTGGATACACACACTTTTTTACTCACCTGGTGTGTTTATGTTTGTGTGTGCGTGGTTAATGGGAGGAAAAAATTCATACCACAAAAAGTAAAACGATATTTTATATATTATATTATTATTATATATATATATATATATATATATATATATTATATTTTATATATATTTTAATTATTATATTTTAACCAAATTCCCGACAGAGGTGAGGACTTTGAATATACCCATTCAGAAACCTCACTCCTACTTTATTTGAGTTTCAAGTCCACTTTTTATTTCTTTGTTTTTAAAGAAATTGAAGTGGGAAATGGGGTGACATTTAGTGTTCAAATGTAACACTAGTTGGTAAACTTATCGGCAAGGGTGGACCTCAATCCTTATCTGGAGTTTTCCGGACCTCACAAAACCATTGAAACAGGAATGTGTGACTGTGTGTGTGTGTGTGTGTGTGTGTGTGTGTGTGTGTGTGTGTGTGTGTGTGTGTGTGTGTGTGTGCGTGCATGTGTGTGTGTACACACATCATGCATGAAAATCACTACGTATGTGAATGATGCTGGATTGATGGGTTAAAATGATGCCGCCAAAGGCTCGCCGTCGTCGCTTCTCCTCGCGCCAATGTAGTCAAGGTGATCTCGGCCGCTCACCCCCGCCGCTCCAGACGATCCCATTTGGGCATCGAGCCAATGGAAAGCAGCCCTACCCACTCACCAATCCCCCTTCGCTTCCCTCTGTCGCACCGAGTCGACCGAGCACAAGCTAAAGTACAGGGATACCTCGGCTTACAAACGCCTTGGCTAACGAACTTTTCGGCTTACGAATGTTAAATTCACGAGAATTTAATCTTGGCATACGAACAATTTTTTCGATATTCACATGGAGCACAACAATGAATGATGTGTCGTTCGTGAACGAGCCCGTTCTCCAAACAAGGAAATGGCAGCTGACTTTTTTTGTCCTCTATTCCCTACCCCCAGTCTTCGGTTAAAGCGGCACCTGATTGGTCAAGAACGCAGCAGTGGCAGGGTTACAGAAACACAGAGCTGCAAATTAATATAGATAGGCAGACGACTCAGAGAGAGTGAGAAAATGGATAGAAAACAGTGAAATTTTGACTCGTTTCAACTTTATTGATAGTACAAAGGCAGAGTGTAGACTGCAAGGTTAACATATCCCATCAATCAGGCTCTACAAATAACCTGCATAAGCCAGCTGTACAATTTGAAGAGAAAGGACAAGCAAGAGAATAAGCCATTAATGCTGTTTCCAGTGTGTCTGCCTGCATCTGTTGCTGTTGCATTACTTCCAAGATTTACAACCCAGAGCTCCTTGATGGAAAAGGCCAAGAACGCAGCAGTGAGGGGGGTGGTTACAAAACAGTGACATTTGGACTTGTTTCAACTGTATTGATAGTTCAAAGGCAGAGTGTAGACTGTAAGGTTAAAATATCCCATCAATCAGGCTCCAAAAATAAACTGCACAAGCATTCTGTACACATGATGCAAAAGCTATTAACCCAGCCAACCAAACCAACTAAACAGTACACAATTGATGAGGAACTAGGTAAATTTATCGCAGAGAAAGCACAGCAACTTCACTCGGATATCATCAAGATGCAACCTGGAAGTTCGTCATCCATTGATGATTTCAAGGCTAGCCGCGGATGGTTCGAGAACTTTAAGCGTCGGACAGGGATTCATAGTGTCATTCGTCATGGTGAGGCAGCCACTTCTGACGATAAAGCTGCAAAAGCTTACAAGGAATCATTCTTTAAGATGGTGGAAGAAGAAGTACGCTCCTAGTCAAGTGTTTACTTAAATATAATACCTTTATTATAATACATTTATTATTATAAAAAATAAGGTTATTTTGTGTAATTTTAAGGCTTAGAAAATTAGAAAGTAGAAAATGTTTTATGGGGACCTAAGAACGGATTATTCTCAATTTAATGGTTTCCTATGGGAAATTAATGTTTGGAATATACACTTTTCGCCTTACACACACTTTCTGTGAACCAATTAAGTTCATAAGCCAATGTATCACTGTATTTTGCAAACTCCTTGGAGCCATTTTTGCGCAACGTGGAAGGAACTAACATCTCTCCCTTGGCTCTTTATTTCACGATCGCCACACGGGAATACTACTTTGCCGCTTGTCTTAGTTAACACGTCGTTCTATTTGAACAATCTCCCACGGGTCTCTTGGCGGTCCTTTATATGTGTGCCGGGGAAATTGCGCGCAAGATTATTATTGGCGCGTCAATAAATTCTACTTTGTCGTGCCCTCGCAGGGTTTTATGCCCTCGCAGGGTTTTATGGTTTAAAGGGCAAAAAGATCACCGTAGTGAGCCAGATAACAAGCTAAGTTTGCAAATACAGTGATACCTTGGTTTACGAACCCCTTGGCTTATGAACTTTTCGGTTTACAAACGTTAAATTTATGAAAAATTTACCTCGGCATGCGAACTATTTTTCGGGATACACACGGCGCTGCCACAATGAATGATGTGTCTTTCGCGAGTCGGTTCTCCGAAAAGAAAATGGCAGCCGGCTTGTTTTGGTCCTCTATTCCCCACCCCCAGTCATCGGTTAAAGCCACGTGATTGGTCAAGAACGCAGCAGTGAGGGGAGGTGGTTTAAACATGAAAGAGACAGGCAGACGACAGAGAGAGAGTGACAAAATGGATAGAAAACAGTGAAATTTGGACTCGTTTCAACTTTGATAGTTCAATAGCAGAGTGTAGACTGCAAGGTTAAAATTCCCATCAATCAGGCTCCACAAATAACCCGCACAAGCCATCTGTGCACTTGATACAAAAAGCTATCAATCCAGCTAAACAGAACACAATTGATGAGGAACAAGGTAAAATTAGAAAGAAAGAAGAAGGCTACGTTCCTCATTAAGTGTTTAATGCTGATGAAACTGTCACATCTCGTTGCCATCCGGGGCGGCCCCGCCCCTCCTGTCACCTCCTCCGCCAATCCTGGGAGACGGCCCCTCCAATCATCGTACACCTGGGTTCCCACAGCTGATTGTCATTTCACTGATGGTGCCTTCAGACTATATCTGTCTCGCGCTCACTACCGTCTCCGTCGGAGTATTTTTGGTCATTGCCGTTTCCACTTCCGTGTTGCCAGGTCTGCTATCATTCAGTTATCTTCCTTCACTCATCCCTGTTTGTTATTATTTGATGCTTTGTCCAGTAAAGACTCTTTATCCATCCAAGCCTGTCACGCCGTGTATTTCGGGTCCTTCCCTAACACCAAGAGTCCGTCGCTCGAGGTCTGCCTCCTAGCACTCGAGCGATCGTCACAGAAACTGGCCACTCCATTCCATCAAGCCATCAACAACCGTCACAAAGGTAAATAAAATGACCTTATTATAGAGTACAGTTTATTTCTTCAATTATAATACCATAGCACATTTATTATACATAAAATAAGGTTATTTTGTGTAGTTTTAAGGCTTAGAAAATTAGAAAGTAGAGAATTGTGTTTTTTGGGACCTGAGTCCAGATTATTCTTATTTTAATGGTTTCCTTTGGGAAATCAATTTTTGGGATACACACTTTTCACCTTACACACTCTGTCTGGGAACCAATTAAGTTTGTAAACCAAGGTAGCACTGTAAACATAATCTTGATTTGAATATTTCACGGAAAGGAGCAGTCGAGGGCAGTAAAAGTGTAACTGACTTCCCCCCGCCACTGGATCATGACTGCACGGCAACAGTGGAGGGCGGGGTGATCATGTAAAATAAATGAACGCAGAAGAATGCCGTTTGGACACCCCAACATCTGGAGCATAAAAAATAATAATAATCCCCCTGCAAAATGTCCTTCGGTATCGGGGCTGATAGAAATGTTAAGGTGCGCGTGATGGGGCGCGTGATGGGGTGTCCCTTGAGTGTAAGCGGTAACTTACACTCACTTCACTGCTTTCGAAACACTGCCACTTAATGACAAGAACGTGTCTTCAGCCATCATCTGTACTTCTTTGAAGGTGTCGGAAGTTTCGCTTCATATCCGAGAGGCTTTGTCAGCAAACTAAAATAATTTGCTGGTAGTTTTGGCCCTATATATATCCCTACTGTAATCCCTTTATGATTGGTCATTGCTCTCAGGTTGGGGGGAGCAGAGGACTACTCCCTGCGGCTACACTGATTACTTCTATTGTCTTGACTGATTACTTCTATTGTCCTGCCTGAGTATGGGGTCTACGACTGGCCTGATTGCCCCATTTGATCTGGTATCACCTCATCAGCATACCTAAACCTATGTTGCCGAAGAAGTCGGTTGTAGGAACGATCCAAATTGAACCTCACCCCACCATGGCGATTTAGTGAAGGGTTTTGCTGTTTTATGTTTTTTACTGCCCTTTCAAACATTCTATTTTCTTCTTTGCTAAGACTTTAACCTCATTGTCGTCAAATGAGTGGTTGCTAGCTTTTAGGTGCATATGTACTGCCCACTAGTATTATCCCTGCGATGTTGACAAAGTCTTTTCTTTTTTGAGAATTTGTTTAGTCTCCCCAATGTATTGCTCTTGACAATTTTAATTTTAACGTATCGAATAAACTACATTACTTTGTTTTTCATTTGGCAGCCTATCTTTTGGATGCACTAATTTTTGCATTATAGTGTTTATCGGTTTGAAATTGTCATGAGCGAGTTGACAGCTGAGCGGGGCCTCCGCTCCCGACGTCCGCTGCTGTCAATTCCCTCATCACTGACTGTTGGACACTTAAACCAGACGCTGGCACTTTCCCAGCGTCGGAAGATACTACGCCTCACGCCTTGCCTGTACATTGAACGTGTATTCAGTACGTGAGTTGTTTCGCCCGAGGAATTACAATTTATCAAACACAACCTCCTTCAGCCTCCTCCCTGCTTTTTGGGATCCGCACCTGCCATCACCACCTTACAAACCGTGACACTAGTGAGGTTGGGCGGATTGCTCCCGCTCACCCACTAGCTTTGCTGTTTGTCACTTTTTGTTTAACAAGTTTTTTCTGGGTCCGTGTTGTATCGGACCCGCGCTTTTTGTTAATAAATCATCTGCCAGCACCAACGCCTCGGTCACCTGCATAGTGATCCACCCCCAATTACTACGTTCCTACTCGTCAGCTGCCACTGTCGCCGGTGGAACGTGATAGAAATAAGTTTAGAAATAAATGTTCACACACATCCATACTTTATTTGATGCCTAGAATGCAGCACAGGTAAGCCATTATTCCAACTCCCAAAGGATTGGTTGAAAGCAAATCTGACTTTTTGCGTTCCCCATGTTCAGGAATCACGACAACGACAACAACAACAACAACAAAGAAGTTAAGAAAGCACCCATGAGTAAGGGAGCCGAATATTGTCTGCTCCCATGCTCGCCACATTTGCCTCGAGTCTTCCACATTTCAGAAACACAAGTCGACCGCAGCGTCGAGCCGCTGCTTCATCCTTTTTCATGAACTACAATTGACAAGTATTTCAGAAATACTCCAAGGTTTTGCTCTGGCAAACTATTTTGCTTGATAGCACAGTTATATTAATATTAATATTAATAATAATAATAATAATAATAATAATAATAATAATAATAATAATAATAATAATACATTTAATTTTTAAGCCCCTTTCAAAACTCTCAAGGTCACTTTACAGTCACAGGATCGGTTTTTCTGTGGGTGAGCAGCGGCAGCCATACGTGCCAGCGTTCACTCAACCGAGAAGTCATTGTCAGAGATATGATGTGTCATATATCTGTCATTCAACTAGATACAAAGCCAGCAAGCTCGCCAATCGATGGCCAACAGATACCTAACTAGATAGTCAGCCAGTTAAATAGTGGATAGCTAGCTACCCAGCCAAATAGCTAATAGATAGCAAACAATAATAACAATAATAATAATAATAATAATAATAATAATAATAATAATAATAATAATAATAATAATAATATATCTAAGCCCCTTTAAAAACTCTCAAGGTCACATTACAGTCACAGGATCCATTTTTCTGTGGGTGAGCAGCGGCAGCCACATGCGCCAGCGTTCACTCAACCCGGAAGTAACTTAAATAGATAAATATAGCTAGCCCGCTAGGCAGAAAGCTAATAGATAGCAAATAGACAGCTAGCTAGGAAGCCACCTAGATAGCTAGCTAGCTAGCCAGTTAGATAGCTAGCTAGATAGCTAAATAGCCAGCTAGATAGCTAGTCGGGTAGCCAGCTAAAGAACTAGCTAGATAGCCACAACCAAGATTTTTCTTCAGCAAACTGAAGAAGCTATTTTGGATAAGAAGCGAAACGTTTGACACCTTCAAAGAAGTACAGATGACGGCTGAAGAAACCTTTTCAACGATGGACAATTCTATCAGGCCATCAACGGCTAGCACAAAGGTAAATAAAACGACTTTATTATATAGTAGAGTGTATTTCTTTAATTACAATATAAAAGCACATTTATTATACAATAAGGTATATTTTGTGCAGTTTTAAAGAAGAAAATTATGTTTTATGGGGACCTGGGAATGGATTATTCTCATTTTAATCGTTTCCTCAGGGAAATTAATGTTTGGAATACACACTTTTCGCCTTAGACACATTTTCTGGGAACCAATTAAGTTCGTAAGCCAAGGTATCACTGTATTCTGAATCATTCCTTCTCATTCTTTCTTATTCCAGTCCTTTTCTGAGCAGTTCTGTGTGTTTTCTTCTTTTACTCTCCAGGGGTTGAATGGAAAGAAAACCATTTTGAATTGAAAATACACTGCTTGTTCACACAGGACGTTGGTCTGGAGCACTGGAACAAATAATTATAATATTCCATTTGATTTCTAAGTGCCTTTCAAAACTCTCAAGGTCACTTTATAGTCACAAGATCAGTTTTTCTGTGGGTGAACAGCAGCAGCCACACGCGCCTGCGTTCACTCAACCCGGAAGTAAATAGAACGCTAGCTAAACAGCTAGTAGATATCTAAATGATAGCCAACAGATAGCTCACTAGATAGATAGCCACCTGGATAGCTATATAGCTGGCTAGATAGATAGTTAGCTAATAAACTGAATTTCACTAAAATACACAGATAGAAAGCTAGCCAGCTAGGAGATATCTAAAAAATAGCCAACATATAGCTCGCTAGATAGCTAGCCACCTAGATAGTTATATAGCTATCTAGCTAGATAGTTAGTTAGCTAATACACCAGATGTCACTAAAATACACAGATAGAAAGCTAGCTAGCCAGCTGGTAGATAGCTAATAGATAGCTCGCTAAATAGCTAGCCATCTAGATAGCTATATAGCTGCCAAGATAGATAGTTAGCTAATACACTGAATTTCACGAAAATACACAGATAGAAAGCTAGTCAGCTAGTAGATATCTAATAAATAGCCAACAGATAGGTCGCTAGATAGTTAGCCACCTAAATAGCTATATGGTAGCTATCTAGCTAGATAGTTAGTTAGCTAATCCACTGAATGTCACTAAAATACACAGATAGAAAGCTAGCTAGCCAGCTAGTAAATAGCTAATAGAGGGCCAACACATAGCTCACTAGACAGCTAGCTAGCTACCTAGATAGCTATGTAGCTGCCGAGATAGTTAGTTAGCTAATCAGAATCAGAATCAGAATCATCTTTATTGCCAAGTATGTAGAACACACAAGGAATTTGTTTCCGGTAGAACACGCTGCACTAGTATCGTCGTCAAAAAAAAAAAAAAAAACTGCTAAGTTGCACTATACAGTTCCATTTTGGCTACTGTTGAAAGAGTTCAAAGAGTTAATGGCTTGGGGGAAGAAGCTGTACACTGATAATACACTGAAAAAACTGAATGTCACTAAAATACACAGATAGAAAGCTAGCTAGCCAGCTAGTAGATAGCTAATAGATAGCCAACAGATAGCTCGCGAGATAGCTACCCACCTAGATAGCTATATCCATATTTTCAGCATTTGTTGGCGAACAGGAAGATTCGGGCTCACGTCTCCCGTATGCTCCGGATTACACGCCATTCACTCATTAAATCCTCATTCAACGGTACGACTTGTGTTATCCTTTTGGATTCCATTAGTCACATGCTTCTTGAGCACACTACAAGTAGAGGTTGCTCCTCCTTTCTAACCCCCCCCTTTTTTTGTTATGCATCTCAGCTCCCGCGCATTCTCCACTCATGAAAAATGAAGAGCAGGATTCTGTCTACTCGCTACAGGTCATCATTATATGTCCTGTCGTGTCTGGCAAGATGTTTTCTTAAAAAGGCCCCGGAGAGGAGCTCTTCTAATTCAAGGAGGAGAAGTAGCCTGTTTGAGTCTTTGGAATCTTCTGCCCAGCGACCAGGTCAACGTGACCTCAACAAAGGGTGACACGGACGTGTACCGCCATTGACAGACGCCGTTTTTCTCGGGATGACGTCGTTATCGGCAGGCATTGTCATCCGCCGACGGAGGCGTGCGCGCACCTCGCCGCCCTCGCCTGTCAGCGGAATTAAAATGCAGTTGCCATGACAACGCCATTCTCCCAACTTTCATGACATTTCTGGCATCCAGGCTGAGTGAAAGTGAGCCGCGGTGAATTTTTCCCGGCCGGCCACGTTTTAGTTGAGCTCAAGAGTTGTGTGCTACTTCTGGTTTGGATATTCTGATGAACTTTTCTCCGCCACGCTTGCCAGTTTATTTCCTTTGAGAGACAGAATGCGCCTCAAGGACAGTAATACCTTGCCTTACGAACTTAATTGGTTCCCAGACAGAGTGCGTAAGGCGAAAAGTGTGTATCCCAAACATTAATTTCCCATAGGAAACCATTAAAATGAGAATAATCCGTTCCTAGGTCCCCATAAAACATAATTTAATTTTCTACTTCCTAATTTTCTAAGCCTTAAAACTACACAAAATATACCTTTTTATGTTTTATAAATGTTCTATGGTATTGTAATTAAAGAAATGAACTGTACTGTATAATACAGTGGGTTTTTTTACCTTTGTGATGGTCGTTGATGGCTTGAAGGAATGGTGTGGCGGGTTTCATCAGCATTAAACACTTGACGAGGAATATACTTACTGTGTCTCTTTATCCCCCCCCCCCTCACTACTGCGTTCTTGACCAATCACGTGCGGCTTTAACCGAAGACTGGGGGCGAAGACTGGAGGCGAGGAATAGAGGACAAAAAAAGTTGGCTGCATGTCCTTGTTAGGAGAACGGGCTCGTTCGCGAACGACACATCATTGTGGAGCTGCGTGTGTATCCCGAAAAACTGTTTGTATGCCAAGATTAACTTCTCGTGAATTTAGCGTTCGTAAGCCAAGGCGTTCGTAAACTGAGGGAGGTATCGCTGTATTGGAAAGACTGAAAAGTTGCTGCGACGTGTCTGGTATTTCTTTTTGTGTCTATAGATTGTCAAACCTGGGTTTTTGAACGCGCCGGTCCTCGACAAAGACGGTTTTCGTCCAAAAATGTTGGGGTTTTTATGCCTCGGTTTACAACCAAAAATGGGCTCTCAAGCAAACTGAGCGCACCTGAATGCACCACTCGACTGCCCTTCGACGTCACTTCCTGATGTCGTTTTTGTCATGATCTGGTTGGCGACCAACGGGGGGCGCTGTCGGCCCCGCCTACACCTGCACAGGTGCTGGTCGTCCCGATCAGATTGGCGACCAGCGGGTAGCGACGTCAGCCCTGCCTGCAGCCTCGCAGGTGCTGGTCGTTTAATCATTGACACTTCAAAGGACACCCGGCACGACTATCCGGTGCCGGTTCATTGTTTGTTTGCTGCTTGTTTGCTGCATGCATTGTGTATGTGTTTGTTTAACCTTGGCGGACTTTTACTTTTGGTCTTCTTTTGCTACTTTGTATTTTTTCCATTCAGATGATTTTGATGTTTTACATTTTGTTCCTGCTGACCTTTATTTTAATACAATTAGTCAAACAACCTCCTGCTCCCTCCTGCCTGCTTCTTGGGATCCGCACCCGCCATCACCACCTCGCAAACCGTGACAGTTTTGCATTGTGACTGTCACATTTCGGTTTACGACCAATGGGTGCCACTGTAGGGCTCAGCCTACAGTTGTCAGGTTTGTTTCCTCTTGTCATATTTTACCCATGGATTTGTTTGCTACTATCTTGTTTGAGATTTTGGTCCTACTTACTTTGTTTAAGAAAATTTGTCAAATACACCCTGCACCTCCCTCCTGCCATCTGGCTGGCTGGCTAGCTATTAGCTATTGGCTTGCTAGCTAGCTTTCTATCTATTTGTCTTACTATTCTATTTGAGTTACTATGGGTTTAGTGAACGCTGGCGCGTGTGGCTGCCGCTGCTCACCCACAGAAAAACTTATCCCGTGACTGTAAAGTGACCATAAGGGTTTTGAAAGGTGCTTATAAATGAAATGTATTATTATTATTATTATTATTATTATTATTATAAATTAGACAGTGAATGACACATTTGTGTTGTTGAAAAATCATTGATTTAAAAGCAGACGTGTTTAGCTGAGAGCCCCGCAAATTGGACGTTATTCTCGTATAGAATGAGTGAACCTGTTTGTATTGTTCAATATAAATGTATTTCAAAAGCAGACATTGATTATAATGGAAAATCTTGTTTTGGAACAAATCGGTTTTTAAACAGGTTTCTGGAACGGATTATGGTTGAAAACCAAAAATGAATGATTACCTCAGCCGCACAGAAAAAGTAACGCGGCACACTCTCGGCATTGGCCCCAGCCAGCGTGGCTTGATTTGCAATCACGGGACTGATTGCGCTTTCAAGTGACAATGTGGCGCTTCACTTTCAGGCTGCCCTGGATGGTGTTCGGGAAAAATGGGATACAATCCAGTGTTTGAAATAGCGTCTGCCCAGACCCCCGGGGCGTCCAACTTTTCCGGCGGGTGTACAACTTACAAAACGTCTCAGCCCGGGTGGCCGACAACTTCTTCAAGAAAAAAAAGAGTTTGTTTTTCAAATCAAACGTTTGCTTCATTTAATAAAGCAAACGTTTGAACGAAGATTTTGAAATCAGATGATTTCGAAATCTTCATTTGGTTTGGAAATGTCTGAATTTCAGTTCGTTTGGCAATTTGCATACTCGGCACGACAGCCAATCAGAAGCCTGCTTCGTGCTTCCGCCTTTCCAGAGCGTTATAAGGTTGCTTATTTGCATGTCATTTTCCAAAGTAGATGCACAGAACCTCAGTTCCAGAAGTAAGACTCAAAAGAAGCTAACACAATTCATGACGCTACAAAACGTAAACGTACATTATACCGTGACTCTAAAGCAGGGGTCGGGGACCTATGGCTCGCGAGCCATATATGGCTCTTTTGATGATTGCATATGGCTCGCCGATAAAACTAAATACATATTTTCGTTTTTTCCCCGTTCATTTCCCGTGGGGGTTGCAGTTGGCGGAAAGCGCAATTTTGATTGGATGTCACTGACCTAAGTTGGCCGAAAGCGCCATTTTGATTGGATGATAGTGGCCGTCATGTTGAAACACGTAAACGCCCCTTAAAATGAGCCCAACTAGCGCACTTCAGCGTTAATGCACCGGAGCATTAGAGGAGAGAAAATGTTCTGATTGTAATTTGCAATGAAACAACACCATCGATGAAACAGTCGAATGTCAGTGACATTTTAACAAGCCCCATGTTAACGTTAGCATCAACATACTTCTGCGAGAAGTCGATTGCAGATAGCAAGTGTGAAAGCTTATGAGCCGTGTGCAGGCTAGCTGAACGTACATTAAAAGCATCGTGGAAAGATGAGTTCAGGTGGGTTGTAGCAGATGACGCAACGCAAACATTGCATTGTGCAAAACGACGAAGAGTGTAGGGACAATCGACCAACTGGAGCAAAATCATCAGCAAGGGATATTTACGATATATAAAGCAAGGGAGCATTTTTGGTAGGTACATCCTTAATAAAAAAACAATCCTTAATACTCTGCAACAATGTTTTTTTTTTTTTGCGATTAGTAATCTTATAGTGTTTCAAGTTGTGAAAAATGGGGCAGGCAACTTTATGGCCGGGCAGGCAACTTTTGAATGAATGACACGGCCAAACGGGGGGAGGGGGGTAACGTACCTATGCTTGTCTGTGACTGTAAAGTGTCCATGAGAGCTTTGAAAGGCGCTTAAAATGTAATCTATTATTATTATTATTACTGCAATTCTTCCAGTGACAATCGCTGCAACGTCCCATTTGGCCGCCAATTTAAAAAGAAAAAAAATGTAGGCGGTCCTCAAACAGCGCCTGCATTTGTCTCAACTGGTCCGTGACAATAAAAAAAGGGTTGACGAGCACTGCCGCACGGAGTTCAGCGAAGGTCATGCCTGAGCCCGTAGCATGCCTCCACCATTTCCGCATCAGCGACGCTCACAAATATAGCCGCCGTTTTGATGCCACCGTGGGCATGACAGACATTTGCACGGCAACAATGCGCTCGCTTCCAAGGGATGTTTGGCTCTCGTTCACGGGAGAGCAACTCATGCGCGACCGCGATATGAAAGCAATTAAGACAGCGTCCAAGTCAGGCGGAAAGAAAAGGAAAAGGGCAGCTACGCTGAGGCTTATTGCTGCTGTCCACGAGTGATGGGAATTCCGGCTCTTTTTGGAGAGATGGTTCTTTTAGCTCGACTCACTAAAATGATCCGGCTGTTATGGCTCCCAAATGGCTCCTCAGTTTGTTTGTTTGTTCTTTTCTGTTGCTTAAATTAACTAACTACCAAAAACCATGTGAAATTATGTGAAAAATGAATTACTCATGTAAAAAATACACGATATGAAATATTTTTATTTATATGGCTTGATTTATATGTGCACAGCACTAACTTTCACTTGCCCTGTGGTTACGCTGGTCTGATGATCAGCTGTCACTAATTTGCTTTTCATATTAATAATGCTATCATACCAACTAGTAAAAATATAATAATTGAATAATAATAACAGCACAATGTGATAACATTTGTTACACCTGGTTACCCTCCCAGTCCCCCCTTCTCACTGCTGCGTGTGTCTGTAATTCTCCCCTCCCAAGGATATCGACCAATCACGTGCGGCTTTAACCAAAGACTGAGGGCGGAGAATAAAGGACGAAAAAGGTCGGTTCCCATTTCCGGCTCCTCGTTAGGAACCGGCTCTCTTCGTTCACTTCAGCGATCCGGCTATAACAACCGGCTCGTTCGCGAACGACACATCACTACTGTCCACCCCCTCGTTCCGCAGCGAGGCAGTCCCACGCGACTGCAGGGATGCAAGCGCACTTCCGGCGACTACGCTCATCCATTAAATGTCGCGCCATGTTGCCACCGCTCACCCAATCCAGTGTTTGAAATAGCGTCTGCCCAGACCCCCGGGGCGTCCAACTTTTCCGGCGGGTGTACAACTTACAAAACGTCTCAGCCCGGGTGGCCGACAACTTCTTCAAGAAAAAAAAGAGTTTGTTTTTCAAATCAAACGTTTGCTTCATTTAATAAAGCAAACGTTTGAACGAAGATTTTGAAATCAGAATAAATTATCCTGATTTCGAAATCTTCATTTGGTTTGGAAATGTCTGAATTTCAGTTCGTTTGGCAATTTGCATACTCGGCACGGCAGCCAATCAGAAGCCTGCTTCGTGCTTCCGCCTTTCCAGAGCGTTATAAGGTTGCTCATTTGCATATCATTTTCCAAAGTAGATGCACAGAACCTCAGTTCCAAAAGAAAGACTCAAAAGAATCTAACACAATTCATGACGCTACAAAACGTAAACGTACATTATACCGTGACTCTAAAGCAGGGGTCGGGGACCTATGGCTCGCGAGCCATATATGGCTCTTTTGATGATTGCATATGGCTCGCCGATAAAACTAAATACATATTTTTGTTTTTTCCCCGTTCATTTCCCGTGGGGGTTGCAGTTGGCGGAAAGCGCAATTTTGATTGGATGTCACTGACCTAAGTTGGCCGAAAGCGCCATTTTGATTGGATGATAGTGGCCATCATGTTGAAACACGTAAACGCCCCTTAAAATGAGCCCAACTAGCGCACTTCAGCGTTAATGCACCGGAGCATTAGAGGAGAGAAAATGTTCTGATTGTAATTTGCAATGAAACAACACCATCGATGAAACAGTCGAATGTCAGTGACATTTTAACAAGCCCCATGTTAACGTTAGCATCAACATACTTCTGCGAGAAGTCGATTGCAGATAGCAAGTGTGGAAGCTTATGAGCCGTGTGCAGGCTAGCTGAACGTACATTAAAAGCATCGTGGAAAGATGAGTTCAGGTGGGTTGTAGCAGATGACGCAACGCAAACATTGCATTGTGCAAAACGACGAAGAGTGTATGGCCAATCGACCAACTGGAGCAAAATCATCAGCAAGGGATATTTACGATATATAAAGCAAGGGAGCATTTTTGGTAGGTACATCCTTAATAAAAAAACAATCCTTAATACTCTGCAACAATGTTTTTTTTTTTTTGCGATTAGTAATCTTATAGTGTTTCAAGTTGTGAAAAATGGGGCAGGCAACTTTATGGCCGGGCAGGCAACTTTTGAATGAATGACACGGCCAAACGGGGGGAGGGGGGTAACGTACCTATGCTTGTCTGTGACTGTAAAGTGTCCATGAGAGCTTTGAAAGGCGCTTAAAATGTAATCTATTATTATTATTATTACTGCAATTCTTCCAGTGACAATCGCTGCAACGTCCCATTTGGCCGCCAATTTAAAAAGAAAAAAAATGTAGGCGGTCCTCAAACAGCGCCTGCATTTGTCTCAACTGGTCCGTGACAATAAAAAAAGGGTTGACGAGCACTGCCGCACGGAGTTCAGCGAAGGTCATGCCTGAGCCCGTAGCATGCCTCCACCATTTCCGCATCAGCGACGCTCACAAATATAGCCGCCGTTTTGATGCCACCGTGGGCATGACAGACATTTGCACGGCAACAATGCGCTCGCTTCCAAGGGATGTTTGGCTCTCGTTCACGGGAGAGCAACTCATGCGCGACCGCGATATGAAAGCAATTAAGACAGCGTCCAAGTCAGGCGGAAAGAAAAGGAAAAGGGCAGCTACGCTGAGGCTTATTGCTGCTGTCCACGAGTGATGGGAATTCCGGCTCTTTTTGGAGAGATGGTTCTTTTAGCTCGACTCACTAAAATTATCCGGCTGTTATGGCTCCCAAATGGCTCCTCAGTTTGTTTGTTTGTTCTTTTCTGTTGCTTAAATTAACTAACTACCAAAAACCATGTGAAATTATGTGAAAAATGAATTACTCATGTAAAAAATACACTATATGAAATATTTTTATTTATATGGCTTGATTTAGATGTGCACAGCACTAACTGTCACTTGCCCTGTGGTTACGCTGGTCTGATGATCAGCTGTCACTAATTTGCTTTTCATATTAATAATGCTATCATACCAACTAGTAAAAATATAATAATTGAATAATAATCACAGCACAATGCGATAACATTTGTTACACCTGGTTACCCTCCCAGTCCCCCCTTCTCACTGCTGCGTGTGTCTGTAATTCTCCCCTCCCAAGGATATCGACCAATCACGTGCGGCTTTAACCAAAGACTGAGGGCGGAGAATAAAGGACGAAAAAGGTCGGTTCCCATTTCCGGCTCCTCGTTAGGAACCGGCTCTCTTCGTTCACTTCAGCGATCCGGCTATAACAACCGGCTCGTTCGCGAACGACACATCACTACTGTCCACCCCCTCGTTCCGCAGCGAGGCAGTCCCACGCGACTGCAGGGATGCAAGCGCACTTCCGGCGACTACGCTCATCCATTAAATGTCGCGCCATGTTGCCACCGCTCACCCGTCGGCTGCATTTTGCCTCGCCGCTAATAGGAAACAAGCACCCTGTGAATTCATGAAGACACAGGTGTCCAAGTCAAGACCAACGGGGGCCAAATCTGGCCCTACACGTCATTTTATTCGCCCCGCGAAAGCAAATCAAATGTGTGAAATTCCATGATGCTTACTAGAATCCTAACCAAAATGTCAAATTGTCCCATGCAAACAACAATATTTTTTTTATTTTTTGTTATTTAAATTGATCTTATTCAGATTGTGGAGGGAAATTTTAGTCAATTCATTAATTTGCTGTGCGCTCTAGATGTGGATAATGATGGAGGGGAAAAAAAATGAAACATTTCTTATAGAAATGAGATCCTCAAATTCATAATAGCTGCTCACTGAATGGTTCCGAAACATAACTGCAAAGTGTGTATCCCAAACATTAATTTTCCATAGGAAACCATTAAAATGAGAATAATCAATTCATAGGTCTCCATAAAACATAATTTCTACTTGCTAATTTTCTAAGCCTTAAAACTACACAAAATATTTTATGTATAATAAATGTGCTATGGTATTGTAATTCAAGAAATAAACTGTATTATATAATAAAGTGGTTTTATTTACCTTTGTGATGGTCGTTGATGGCTTGATCGAATAGAGTGGCCGGTTTCATCAGCATTAAACACTTGATGAGGAACGTAGTAGCCTTCTTCTTCCACCATCTTGAGGAATGATTCCTTGTAAGCTTTGGCAGCTTTATCGTCAGAACTGGCTGACTCACCATGGCGAATGACACTAGGAATCCCTGTACGACGCTTAAAGTTCCCGAACCATCCATGGCTAGCCTTGAAATCATCAATGGATGACGAACTTCCAGGTTGCCTCGTGACAATTGTGTTCTGTTTCGCTGGGTTGATAGCTTTTTGCATCAACCGCACAGACGGCGGGTTATTTGTGGAGCCTGATTGATGGGATATTTTAATCTTGCAGTCTACACTCTGCCTTTGAACTTCAATAAAGTTGAAACAGAGTCCAAATTTCACTGTGTTTTCTATCCATGTTCTCACTCTCTCTCTCTCTGTCGTCTGCCTATCTATTTTTATTAGGAGCTCTGTGTTTCTGTAACCCCCCCCCCCCCCACTGCTGCGTTCTTGACTAATCATGTGCGGCTTTAACCGAAGACTGGGGGCGGGGAATAGAGGACAAAAAAAGTCGGCTGCCATTTGCTTGTTAGGAAAACGGGTTCTTTGCGAATGACACATCACTCATTGTGGCGCTCCATGTGTATCCCTAAAAATAGTTTGTATGCCAAGATTAAAATCTCATGAATTTAACATTCGTAAACCGAAAAGTTCATGAGCCAAGGCGTTTGTAAACCGAGGTATCACTGTACTGCTGACATTGCCCTACAACTTACTGGCATCGGCAATCTTGCCGGCTGTTGTTTTGCTTCGATCAAATTTTCCATTAAAGGTGACATTTCATCTACATCAAGCCCAGAGGTGGAAAACCCGCCGATATCAGAGGAGGTGAGGGATGGAACGGTACGTTCAGCGGGTTCCTGCATGTGCATTTTGCACGCCCCCGCGTGTGTTAGTGTGTGCGTGCGTGCGTGGATGCCCCCCAGTACCAAAGTGACTCCATTATCAACATAAAGGCAATTACACGCCTCTCTGTATTCACTGCAGCTATTAAAGCAAACAGCCAGTCATTTATCACAAGTATGTAAACACCATAATGTTTCCTTTTCAGTTGCATCATTTGCCGCCAATGTCATAGCACAGAAATAATATGCAAAAGGTTCCCAAAGTATGTTTGGTGTTGGCGCGTTTTTGCCACGCTTGCGCTAGTGCAGGGGTGTCAAAGTCATTTTTTGCCGCGGGCCACATTGGAGTTATGGTTTCCTCTCGAGGGCCGTTATGAATTTGGGGAACCCATTAGAATGTTTAAATCCCTTCAAATATTACATATAGAGCACACAGCAAATTAATGAATACCTCATTTGCAAATCTGCAGTCAAGAATAATGACTTTTATTGTGGTTGGCATCCAAAAATATGAAATTTTGGCTCAGATTTTAGCAATCATCATGGAATTTAACAAGTTTGATTTGCTTTCGCGGGCCGAAAAAAATGATGTGGCGGGCCGGATTTGGCCCGCGGGCCTTGACTTTGACACATGTGCGCTAGTGCTAGCGCTAGTGCTAGCGCAGGTTAGCGCCCATTATTTCTTTTTCCGTTAGCGAAACACAACCCCATTCAGCAGCCTATCAGTCCGACGGGCTGCTGAATTTGTTGATGAAATTTAAAAAGAGGCTCAGTCGAGACAAGGCTTCCTTCATTATCCAACCATGCTACTTTTTCAATTCAGATGCTCAGACCTTCACGCTGGGGATACGCCATGCCGTGATGATGTTGATGATGTTACTATGGCAACCCATACAGAGTGGCGGTGCGCAGACATGACGGGTCTGCCGCCAGACAGTCAGGAGACTCAACTCCCTCCCAGACCGAAGACTGGGGGCAGGGAATAGAGGACAAAACAGTCGGCCACCATTTTCTTGTGAGGAGAACGGGCTCGTTCGCGACCGACACATCACTCATTGTGGCAGCTCCGTGTGTATCCCGAGAAATAGTTTGTATGCCAAGGTAAAATTTTCATAAATGTAACGTTCGTAAGCAAAGGGGTTCGTAAACCGAGGTACGACTGCACAATGTTTTGCGTATTGAGAGCCACTTGGAAAAGTCAAATGTTATTCACAAGACGAACAAAACCCATGCGACTTCACTTATGACTTCTCCCATACTGTGTTGCGGCAATAAAAGAAATAAAAAGACACATCCATGCATCTGATATTATTAAAACGGCAGCAACGTGCAGCTCAAGACAGTCACTGTCGTGACACCCGTCACATTTGGAAGATTTGAAAACCGAGTCCGACCAGTGCGCGAGCAGCAGCTATGATATTCCTCAATATGTGACGCTTCACTTCAGAGAATTGGATTGGATTGGATTTGCCTTTATTAGTCTGGCAGTGGAGAAATTTACATTTCACACCAGCAGAGTGATGAAAGAAATGAAAGTAGAAACACAAAATACATGAGCTGCTGGAAAGGCAGCCACTCTCGCGCCACCGTCTTGAAGTGAAAAGAACAAAAATAAATAAATCACAAATAATATGACAACACAAAGACACGTAATTCATTCTTAAGCACTTTCTGTACCCTCTTTGTTACATGAAGCACTTCAAGATGAAAGAGGAGAGGATCAAAGCGTCTTTCCACCAGTGGATCAGGTGCCCGTCAAAGTAAAATGGCTAAAATGCACCCCCAAAAATGCCACAAAAACAGAGAATATTGGAATCTACCACATTTTGCTTTGACAGGCAATGCCCAGAAAAGAGAGTGCAACTGGGATCCAAATGCTGTGCACGCCTGCTGCTGATTAGAAAACAAAGAACATTTGTGGAACGCAATGGAGAGGCAGCCTTGAAATTTGCTCCGCTGATTGAGGTTGACGGGGACAACACTGCAAGCGGCTTCCTACCCTCAGACATGCACCCCCCCCCCAAACACACACACTCGTATTACTACGCCTCATTTACCGCAATCCGAAATTGGATCTGATTTGCAATTAATAGTTTAATTGGCCATCGGAGGAGGTTCTTCTTTCCCTGGGGCACGCCGCCGGTTGTTGTGTGTGTGTATGTGTGTGTTTGCAGGATGTGAAAACGATCAAGCTGGGTCAATCCAACTCAATCATCACAAATTTGCAAGTCGACGGACAGCCAGAATGACACACGGTCCCCCAAAAGGGACGCTAAGCTACAAAGTGGTCACGAGTGAATAGCCAACACAGTGGGAAAAAAAATGGCAAGGGCATTGATCAACTACTTTCAGAGTTTTGGCTTCGTGCGGAGGAGCAGCCATGAACTAATGAATAAATAAATAAATAAATAAACCCACAAACACATTAAATAAATAAATAAATAAATAGTCATATAAAAAGTCAATGTCAGCTTTATTATCAAATATGCTAATATGCATGACATACAGCACAGATGAAATTACTGTCCTCATGGACCCAGCGTGTAAGGCACTTATAATGACTTTAACAAACATAATAAACACAAAAACGCCAATTTGCCAGTAGAGAGAAAAGCCGCTGCGTGTTCACGCGCCGCCATCTTGGGAAAAAAAAAAAACACAAAAATAAACAATATGAGAACACAAAGACACAGAGAGTCATTCATTCTTCAGGACTTGCTGTATCCTCTTTGTGATATGATGCAGTTCTAGATGAAAAAGGAGAGGATCAAAGCATCCTTTTCAGCAGTGGATCAGGGACGTCATGGTGGAATGTGCACATCTACTACAAGCTAAATGTTGAAAGCAAACACGAAGCTGTAGCATTCATTGACATAAAGATATTGTCTCACATCTCCTGTCCCACATAAATCCGCTTCAATTCCAAGCCGCGACAGTTCCACATACGCTGCATACGCAAATACATAAATGACAGTTGAATAGGCAAATAAATAAACCGTCACATAAATAAATAAATAATGCACATCGTCAAATTGCAATTCAATCAAACTGCTCCCCAAATCACAGTTGAGTTGCAAATTGCCCCCCCCCCCTTAATTACAGTAAATGTCATATTTTTGTTCCTGAATTAAAATATTGATCTTTCATCATTTCTTTGTTTTTCCTCTCCCAAAAAAATCCAATAATCTTTCATTTCTATTTTAGGCTGTTGTGTTTTCTGTTTAAGTCTTGTGAACAAAGGCTCGAACACAGGAAGATTGTCTTTTACTGCCGGCAGGGGGCGCAGCAATTCATGACCGACGCCCAAATTCTGCAGCCCTCTGCCAAGCTATTTATAGAGAGTATATGCAAATTGAAATGAGACATTAGTAAAACAGTTTTCATGATTAGAATACCATGCCCCTGGACGTGACAAGCACCAACAGCTATAAACAATAGAGCATAGACATTTTCATTGGTTGTCTTTCCCTGAACCGATAGATTTGTAACCTGGCTAATGACCTCTTGATGTGAACGTTTCCCAAGTCCTAACTCATGTGCTGTGAAGGATCATTCGTACAACAGACTTCTTAGGCAGCATAGGCTTAGTTATGCTGATGCGATGATACCTGAGCAAAATGGGGCAATCAGGCCAGCCGTAGACCTCATACTGAGGCCGGACAATAGAAGTAATCAATCAGGACAATAGAAGTAAGTGTAGCCGCAGGGAGTAGTCCACTGCTCCCCCCAACCTGAGAGCAGGCATCATCCTGGCACTGCCACATCTGGACAGTAGGGATAAAATATATATATATATATATATATTTCTTGTGAGGAGAACGGGCTCGTTCGCGACCGACACATCACTCATTGTGGCAGCTCCGTGTGTATCCCGAGAAATAGTTTGTATGCCAAGGTAAAATTTTCATAAATGTAACGTTCGTAAGCAAAGGGGTTCGTAAACCGAGGTACCACTGCACAATGTTTTACGTATTGAGAGCCACTTGGAAAAGTCAAATGTTATTCACAAGACGAACGAAACCCATGCGACTTCACTTATGACTTCTCCCATACTGTGTTGCGGCAATAAAAGAAATAAAAAGACACATCCATGCATCTGATATTATTAAAACGGCAGCAACGTGCAGCTCAAGACAGTCACTGTCGTGACACCCGTCACATTTGGAAGATTTGAAAACCGAGTCCGACCAGTGCGCGAGCAGCAGCTACGATATTCCTCAATATGTGACGCTTCACTTCAGAGAATTGGATTGGATTGGATTTGCCTTTATTAGTCTGGCAGTGGAGAAATTTACATTTCACACCAGCAGAGTGATGAAAGAAATGAAAGTAGAAACACAAAATACATGAGCTGCTGGAAAGGCAGCCACTCTCGCGCCACCGTCTTGAAGTGAAAAGAACAAAAATAAATAAATCACAAATAATATGACAACACAAAGACACGTAATTCATTCTTAAGCACTTTCTGTACCCTCTTTGTTACATGAAGCACTTCAAGATGAAAGAGGAGAGAATCAAAGCGTCTTTCCACCAGTGGATCAGGTGCCCGTCAAAGTAAAATGGCCAAAATGCACCCCCAAAAATGCCACAAAAACAGAGAATATTGGAATCTACCACATTTTGCTTTGACAGGCAATGCCCAGAAAAGAGAGTGCAACTGGGATCCAAATGCTGTGCACGCCTGCTGCTGATTAGAAAACAAAGAACATTTGTGGAACGCAATGGAGAGGCAGCCTTGAAATTTGCTCCGCTGATTGAGGTTGACGGGGACAACACTGCAAGCGGCTTCCTACCCTCAGACATGCACCCCCCCCCCCAAACACACACACTCGTATTACTACGCCTCATTTACCGCAATCCGAAATTGGATCTGATTTGCAATTAATAGTTTAATTGGCCATCGGAGGAGGTTCTTCTTTCCCTGGGGCGCGCCGCCGGTTGTTGTGTGTGTGTGTATGTGTGTGTTTGCAGGATGTGAAAACGATCAAGCTGGGTCAATCCAACTCAATCATCACAAATTTGCAAGTCGACGGACAGCCAGAATGACACACGGTCCCCCAAAAGGGACGCTAAGCTACAAAGTGGTCACGAGTGAATAGCCAACACGGTGGGAAAAAAAATGGCAAGGGCATTGATCAACTACTGTCAGAGTTTTGGCTTCCTGCGGAGGAGCAGCCATGAACGAATAAATAAATAAATAAATAAATAAATAAACCCACAAACACATTAAATAAATAAATAAATAATCATATAAAAAGTCAATGTCAGCTTTATTGACAAATATGCTAATATGCATGACATACAGCACAGATGAAATTACTGTCCTCTCGGACCCAGCGTGCAAGGCACTTATAATGACTTTAACAAACATAATAAACACAAAAACGCCAATTTGCCAGTAGAGAGAAAAGCCGCTGCGTGTTCACGCGCCGCCATCTTGGGAAAAAAAAAAAACACAAAAATAAACAATATGAGAACACAAAGACACAGAGAGTCATTCATTCTTCAGGACTTGCTGTATCCTCTTTGTGATATGATGCAGTTCTAGATGAAAAAGGAGAGGATGAAAGAATCCTTTTCAGCAGTGGATCAGGGACGTCATGGTGGAATGTGCACGTCTACTACAAGCTAAATGTTGAAAGCAAACACGAAGCTGTAGCATTCATTGACATAAAGATATTGTCTCACATCTCCTGTCCCACATAAATCCGCTTCAATTCCAAGCCGCGACAGTTCCACATACGCTGCATACGCAAATACATAAATGACAGTTGAATAGGCAAATAAATAAACCGTCACATAAATAAATAAATAATGCACATCGTCAAATTGCAATTCAATCAAACTGCTCCCCAAATCACAGTTGAGTTGCAAATTGCCCCCCCCTTAATTACAGTAAATGTCATATTTTTGTTCCTGAATTAAAATATTGATCTTTCATCATTTCTTTGTTTTTCCTCTCCCAAAAAAATCCAATAATCTTTCATTTCTGTGAGATAATAAAGGCATATCCAATCCAATCCAATCCAATTTCTATTTTAGGCTGTTGTGTTTTCTGTTTAAGTCTTCTGAACAAAGGCTCGAACACAGGAAGATTGTCTTTTACTGCCGGCAGGGGGCGCAGCAATTCATGACCGACGCCCAAATTCTGCAGCCCTCTGCCAAGCTATTTATAGAGAGTATATGCAAATTGAAATGAGACATTAGTAAAACAGTTTTCATGATTAGAATACCATGCCCCTGGACGTGACAAGCACCAACAGCTATAAACAATAGAGCATTGGTTGTCTTTCCCTGAACCGATAGATTTGTAACCTGGCTAATGACCTCTTGATGTAAACGTTTCCCAAGTCCTAACTTATGTGCTGTGAAGGATCATTCGTACAACAGACTTCTTAGGCAGCATAGGCTTAGTTATGCTGATGCGATGATACCTGAGAAAAATGGGGCAATCAGGCCAGCCGTAGACCTCATACTGAGGCAGGACAATAGAAGTAATCAATCAGGACAATAGAAGTAAGTGTAGCCGCAGGGAGTAGTCCACTGCTCCCCCTAACCTGAGAGCAGGGATCATTCTGGCACTGCCACGTCTGGACAGTAGGGATATATATATATAGGGCCGAAACTACCAGCAAAAGACTTTAGTTCGCTGACGAAGCCTCTTGGATAAGAAGCAAAACGTCCGACACCTTCAAAGAAGTAAAGATGACGGCTGAAGAAACCGTTTCATCGATGGACCACTGCTGTACGACTGAGAGCATATACAGACGTCCTGTGAAGTTTCCCAAGTCCGAAATTCTGTCCAAGGCCAGATTTCCCAAGTCCGAAATTCTGTCCAAGGCCAGATTTCCCAAGTCCGAAATTCTGTCCAAGGCCAGATTTCCTACATGTGAGACTAATAAAGGCATATCCAATCCAATCCAATCCAATCCAATGAAGATGAGGCTGTGTCTGTTCAGGCTGTGTCTGTTCACCTCAGATTGACCCCAGGTTTTCTGTGCTTTCCTTGTGGGCTTTGTGTTGAAACTTTTAAATATGATAACTTCTATTCTGTCTATTCTCTATCAGTCCTCCATAGGTATGAGGTGCTCAGGCAAATGCACTGCGACAAAGATAAATCATTTTAATAATAATAATTATTATTATTATAATACATTTCATTTATAAGCGCCTCTCAAAATTCTCAAGGTCACTTGAAAGTCACAGGATCGTTTTTTTCCTGCGGGTGAGCAGCGGCAGCCACATGCGCCAGCGTTCACTCAACCCGGAAGTAACTCAAATAGATAGAAAGCTAACTAGATAACAGATAGCTAATAGATAGCCACCTAGACAGATAGCTAACTAGGTAGACAGCCATATAGCTAATAAATAGTCAGCTACATAGCTAGCTAGCCAGCCAGACAGCCGATAGCAAATGGATAGCAAAGAGATAGCCAGCTAGGTAGCTAGCTAGATAGCAAATAGATTGCAAATGGATAGCAAAATGATAGCAAGCTAAGTAGCTAGCTAACAGATAGCAAATAGATAGCCAACCAGGTAGCCCACCAATAGATAGCAAATAGATAACAAATGGATAGCAAATAGATCGCCAGCTAGGTAGCTAGCTAGATAGCAAATAGATAGCCAGCCAGGTAGCTAGCTAATAGATAGCAAATAGATAGCAAATGGATAGCCAGCTAGGTAGCTAGCTAGATAGCAAATAGATAGCAAATGGATACCAAATAGATCGCCAGCCAGGTAGCTAGCTAGATAGCAAATAGATAGCAAATGGATACCAATTAGATCGCCAGCTAGGTAGCTAGCTAGATAGCAAATGCATAGCAAATAGATACCGAGCCAAGTAGTTGGCTAATAGATAGCAAATAGATAACAATTGGATATCCAGCTAGGTAGCTAGCTAGATAGCAAATAGCCATCTATTAGCTATATAGCTAGCTTTCTATCTATTTGAGTTACTTCTGGGTTGAGTGAACGCTGGTGCATGTGGCTACCGCTGCCCACCCACAGAAAAACGGATCCTGTGACTGTAAAGTGACCTTGAGAGTTTTGAAAGGTGCTTAGAAATGAAATGGATTTTGATGGAAACGCACCGCGGTCTACACTGTAGCGAGCTATCCGCCTTTTGCATCTTGCAACATTTGAATTTCAACTCTAACATTTCTCTTCCAGTGGAGGCTTTTTCTGGATGTTTTTGCCCCAAGACACAGTCGATTCCTTTGGGCCAGCGCATCACCGGCCAAATCTCTCTGCAGGGCAGATTTCAAGGGAGTGGGGGCGGGGAGGGATGGTCTGGACGAACAGATAAATGCATTGCTTGCTACAGGTGGAGCTGAACATTTGACCGCTTCACTTTGATGCCGTCTCGAGGGGAGTCTCAGCCGCCGCGGCATCCTTCCGCAAGCTAAAAGGCGGGAAAAGCGCGCACAGTAGACGATCTTCAAAGGTGATCGGCATTTGCTCTGCGACGCAATTATCACAACCGAGCTGCTACAACTCCTGGGAGCGCGTGCCTGCGAGCTTCTGTTCCACCATCTAAGGGTACGGCGCACACGCTCGAGGTTTCAGCAGGGGCGCCGCACCAAAAATATAGCGCTAAACTCATCCATACTAATCGATGAGAAGGTTTCTTCAGCTGTCATCTGCACTTCTTTGAAGGTGTCGGATGTTTCACTTCTTATCCAAGAGGCTTCGTCAGCAAACTAACTTTTTTTTGCTGGTAGTTTTGGCCCTATATTTATCCTTGCTGGCCAGACTTGGCGGTGCCAGACTTTGCTATGATTGGTCCCTGCTCTTAGGTTGGGGGGGAGCAGAGGACTACTCCCTGCTGTCACGGTTTGCAAGGTGGTGATGGCAGTTGTGGATCCCAAAAAGCAGGCAGGAGGAAGCAGCAGGTTGTATTTGAGAGGTTTTATTAAAATAAAGTCAAAGGGAACAAAAATCATCTGAACAGAAAAATACAAAGTATCAAAGAAAAAATCTATTCTCTATCAGTCCTCCATAGGTATGAGGTGCTCAGGCAAATGCACTGCGACAAAGATAAATCATTTTAATAATAATAATTATTATTATTATAATACATTTCATTTATAAGCGCCTCTCAAAATTCTCAAGGTCACTTGAAAGTCACAGGATCGTTTTTTTCCTGCGGGTGAGCAGCGGCAGCCACATGCGCCAGCGTTCACTCAACCCGGAAGTAACTCAAATAGATAGAAAGCTAACTAGATAACAGATAGCTAATAGATAGCCACCTAGACAGATAGCTAACTAGGTAGACAGCCATATAGCTAATAAATAGTCAGCTACATAGCTAGCTAGCCAGCCAGCCAGACAGCGATAGCAAATGGATAGCAAAGAGATAGCCAGCTAGGTAGCTAGCTAGATAGCAAATAGGTTGCAAATGGATAGCAAAATGATAGCAAGCTAAGTAGCTAGCTAACAGATAGCAAATAGATAGCCAACCAGGTAGCTAGCTAATAGATAGCAAATAGATAGCAAATGGATAGCCAGCTAGGTAGCTAGCTAGATAGCAAATAGATAGCAAATGGATACCAAATAGATCGCCAGCCAGGTAGCTAGCTAGATAGCAAATAGATAGCAAATGGATACCAATTAGATCGCCAGCTAGGTAGCTAGCTAGATAGCAAATAGCCATCTATTAGCTATATAGCTAGCTTTCTATCTATTTGAGTTACTTCTGGGTTGAGTGAACGCTGGTGCATGTGGCTACCGCTGCCCACCCACAGAAAAACGGATCCTGTGACTGTAAAGTGACCTTGAGAGTTTTGAAAGGTGCTTAGAAATGAAATGGATTTTGATGGAAACGCACCGCGGTCTACACTGTAGCGAGCTATCCGCCTTTTGCATCTTGCAACATTTGAATTTCAACTCTAACATTTCTCTTCCAGTGGAGGCTTTTTCTGGATGTTTTTGCCCCAAGACACAGTCGATTCCTTTGGGCCAGCGCAGCACCGGCCAAATCTCTCTGCAGGGCAGATTTCAAGGGAGTGGGGGCGGGGGGGATGGTCTGGACGAACAGATAAATGCATTGCTTGCTACAGGTGGAGCTGAACATTTGACCGCTTCACTTTGATGCCGTCTCGAGGGGAGTCTCAGCCGCCGCGGCATCCTTCCGCAAGCTAAACGGCGGGAAAAGCGCGCACGGTAGACGATCTTCAAAGGTGATCGGCATTTGCTCTGCGACGCAATTATCACAACCGAGCTGCTACAACTCCTGGGAGCGCGTGCCTGTGAGCTTCTGTTCCAGCATCTAAGGGTACGGCGCACACGCTCGAGGTTTCAGCAGGGGCGCCGCACCAAAAATATAGCGCTAAACTCATCCATACTAATCGATGAGAAGGTTTCTTCAGCTGTCATCTGCACTTCTTTGAAGGTGTCGGATGTTTCACTTCTTATCCAAGAGGCTTCGTCAGCAAACTAACTTTTTTTTGCTGGTAGTTTTGGCCCTATATTTATCCTTGCTGGCCAGACTTGGCGGTGCCAGACTTTGCTATGATTGGTCCCTGCTCTTAGGTTGGGGGGGAGCAGAGGACTACTCCCTGCTGTCACGGTTTGCAAGGTGGTGATGGCAGTTGTGGATCCCAAAAAGCAGGCAGGAGGAAGCAGCAGGTTGTATTTGAGAGGTTTTATTAAAATAAAGTCAAAGGGAACAAAAATCATCTGAACAGAAAAATACAAAGTATCAAAGAAAAAAACCAAGAGTGAAAGTCTGCCAAGATGAAACAAACATGCACAGCATACAATGCATACACAATGCACACTGCATACAATTGCATACAATGACCCTACGCCGAATGGTCGTGCCGGGAGTCCTTTTGACTGCCACTGATTGGAACGACCAGCACCTGCGAGGCTGCAGGCGGGGCCGATAGCGCCACCCGTTGGTCGCCAACCTGATCATGACACCTGTGGCTACACTGATTACTTCTATTGTCCTGACTGATTACTTCTATTGTCCTGACTGAGCATGGGGTCTACGACTGGCCTGATTTCCCCATTTGATCTGGTATGACCTCATCAGCATAACTAAGCCTATGTTGCCTAAGAAGTCGGTTGTAGGAACGATCCAAATTGAACCTCACTCCACCATGGCAATTTAGTGAAGGGTTTTGCTGTTTTATGAAAATAGCTTCCTTTACTCCCCTTTCAAACCATCTATTTTATTTCGCCAAGGTTTTAACCTCATTGTCGTCAATGTCCTGTGACAGTAGGGATATATATAGGGCCAAAAACTACATCAAAATGTTGTTTTACAACACTGTTCTTTAAACTATTAAATAAGTGGTTTTATTTTTTTTTCATTCTGCGGTATGTACAGTTTTGCATTGTAAAAAAAAATGACTACATCGTACTTAGCGGATTTCACCTATCGCGTGCTATTGTTGGAACGTATCTCCCACGATAAATGAGGGTTCACTGTATACCAGTATGTGATATTTTTTTTTCTTCAGGCCTCGTTTATAACGCGCACCCAAACATTGAGCTTTTTTTTTAGGTAGAAAATTTGGCGCATTATACTGCAATAAATACGGTCTTCAAATTATTGTGATTTACATGGGACAATGGGACATTTTGGTGCAGACTTTAGCAAGCATGGAATTTCACAAATTTGATTTGCTTTTGCGGGACAAATAAAATGATATGGTGGGCCAGATTTAGTCCGCGGGCTTTGACTTTGACACCTGTGTGTCAAGAGATGACCGCTAGCGATTTCCTCCATGTACCAAGAAAGTGGTGAATACTGAATATGTCGGTAAAACGGCAACTTCCTCTGTGACAATGGCTCGAGTTAAGAAAAGAATCCTGATGAGATGTCCCACCGAGTCAGATCTGAGGATGAGCCTGCCACAGACACCACCTGCTTACATGGCATCGATGCCAAGCTCCCCTTCTTTTATCCTTGCATGCTTCCACCCACTACCCCCCTCCCCCATTCCCCTTTTCCTCTGTTGTTTCCCCTTTCAAGTCCATTCGGAGATTTGCAGGAAGCTTGTCCTTTTCCAGCATTTCTCCATCTCTCATCGCACGCGATCTTTCCATGTCCATCTTTCTGTCTGCTACTTTCTTGGGCTCTTTTCTTTCATTCCTTTGTGTCGCCTTTCCTTCGCCCTCCCTCGTTTTTCAGTCTCCGCTTCCAATCGAGCAGCCGAGCTAACAATCGATGTCCTTTCACTCCAGTAAGGATGAAAAACAAAACAAAAAAATAAACAAAAAAAGAATTCCAGCGGAGTTCAAAGCAGTGGCGGTGGATCCCAGACTCCAGAACCCGTACGAGTCCCCATCGCCTGTGCCCCCACCGTGACCCCTTCACCGCGTACGCCAATGCGTTTTTCGCGGACTGGCAACCATTTTTTAACCCTTTTACTTCCAGTTTCGTCGCGCTACCACCGACAACCAAGCCAAATATCGTCATTCAACATTTAAAGGACTCACTCACTCGCTCATCCCATGGCCTAGAAGGCCGTAGGGGTGACATGATGGACGTCTGGGCAGTCAGAGATTTCCAGCGCTCTCTGTCTTCAGCAGTTCGTAGCAGGGTGTGGAAGCTGCAGCCTGTCCATTCCTTAATGTTGTCCATCCAGCACTTCCTCTGTCTTCCTCTTCTCCGCTTCCCTTCCACTGTCCCCTCCAGGATGGTTTTGGATAGTGAGGTATGCCTTATAACGTGGCCCAAAAAAAAGGACAACCGACACCATTTTTTGTTTCCTAACTGACATCGGAAAAACGTTTCTAAAATACCCAAAACGCACAGGCTGATATTTTTAGTCAAATGCAAAACACCAATAAAAATGACATAAAGTGTCCCAAAACTGCCACAAATACGCTCAAAACTGGGGAGATTCAGAAAGTCCCACCCCCTTGTTCATGACGTACTCATCCAGTTATGAATATGATTAAAATACAGTGATACTTCGGTTCTCGACCATAATCCGTTCCAGAACCCTGTTCGAAAAGCGTTTTGTTCGAACACCGAAAGCATTTTTGCCATTACAAATAATGTAAATCGTTTTAATCCGTTCCAACACCCTGAATGTTTGCCTTTTTAGTACAGTATTTTATACATTATTTTATGCATGAAATTGCACATTAAAATGCTGACCAGCACATAAAAAGCAATGCATATTCCAGAAAATGTTAAGCAAAATGGCAAAGACACAAATAAGAAACATAAATGTAACCCAGGCTAATTGTACGTTCGTAAAGAAAAAAATTATGAATAGGATTTTTTACCTTTGTGGTGGTCAGCAGAAGGCGCAGGTGGACGGAGGAAGGAAATTTATTGTTTCCATAAAAACTTCGGGACGCTCTTCTGTCTGAGGGGTGATCACACGTTCAAATATCTTTGCTACGGATGACTCGGCTACAGGATGTTCTTTTCTCTTCAAATATCTATCCAATGACACTTGCTGTCACTCCCATAGCCACATCACTAGATTTCACAGCCTCCTTATTCTTTAATATCGTACTGATTGTAGATTTCGCCATGCTGTATTCCCTACCAGGGGAGCACAATACGTCGATCGTGATCGACCAATCGATCTCCATGGTACTATTGGTAGATCGCAAGACAAGGTAATGTGACATTGTCAGGAACTGACGTTTAACAAATCAAGTGGAGTTCTTTTGAAAACTCTACGTCAGCCAATCAGCCATCCCTTTATTTCATTGACACACCAGAGAACCAATAAAATGACATCTCATTAAGAGACTCACTGCGAGCTCAAACCACGCCCCTTCGTTGCAAAGCGAACAAGGATGTCGTTAGTTACATCCTAATTTTTCACACGGTTTTCCCCTTAAACGTAAGATAGAGTATAAAAAAATGGAAGAGCTGGACCAAGTAAAAAGAAAAAAACATATCACTTTCATACAGAATGAGACAATGACTTTTTTTCACGATGACATTTTCAAATGCGGTTGTCTCATCTGCCAGTTATCAGAGTGAACTCAGGTAATGGCAAACAATTGACATAATTATGTTGTGTTGTGCAACATATGCGGATATACATCAACATAAAGTTCAATAATCTTCACTATATTTCTCAATAAATATAATGAGTAGATCATTTTGACTTGGTCATTTCAAAAGTAGCTCCCTTGCTGAAAAAAGTGTGAGCACCCCTGCCCTAGCCAGATCAGACACTCGCACACCTCTTTCATATTTTGCTATTACTTCCTTCTTAAATGCAATGGTTGTACGCACTACTTTTCTTTTTTCACTTGTAGCAGCACTTACTATCTTTGGAGGCATGATTAGGGGCTAAAACTCTTCGTACTTCGTACTTAGGGGCTACTACTCTTCGTATTAAACGCGAGAGCAAAACGCAGCACGTCCGCTAGTGACAACAGTTGGTCACGAAGAGAGCGATACACCCGTGCGCCGCTCAGCATCCCACCCTCGCGTACGCATTCACGCGTCATACCGGCGTTCGAACTCCGATTGTTGTTCAAACTACGAAGCAAGAATTTCTCAAATATTTTGTTCGGACTCCGAATTGTTCGAACTGTGAGTCGTTTGAAAACCGAGGTTCCACTGTAGTTCTAAAGAGGAAAGCATAAATATTTACAATCGATTAAAGAAGTCCTTCTGTATCACAGCCGTCTGCAAGCAATGAAACCAGTGAATATCACGGTTTGCAAGGTGGTGATGGCGGTTGTGGATCCCAAAAAATCAGGCAGGAGGGAGCAGCAGGTTGTCTTTGACAAATTGTATTAAAATAAAGTCAGCAGGAACACAATCTTAAACATCAAAATCATCTGAACAGAAAAAATACAAAGTATCAAAAGAAAACCAAGATTGCAGACATTTAAACAGCTTCTTCCCCCAAGCCATTAACTCTATATATAGATATAGTGCCACTTGGCAGTTTTTTGGACGACGATACTAGTGCAGCGTGTTCTACCTGAAACAAATTCCTTGTGTGTTCTACATACTTGGCAATAAAGATGATTCTGATTCTGATTCTGATTAAAAGTCCGCCAAGGTGAAACAAACACAATGACAGCATACAATGCAGACACAATGCACACTGCATACAATTGCATACAATGACCCTACGCCGAATGGTCGTGCCGGGAGTCCTTTTGACTGCCACTGATTGTAACGACCAGCACCTGCAAGGCTGCAGGCTGGGCTGACAGCGCTACCTGTTGGTCGCCAATCCGAACGTGGCAGGCTGCCACTGATCTGGACGACCGGCACCTGTGCAGGTGCAGGCGGGGCCGAGAGCACGACTCATTCGTCGCCAACCACATCATGACAGTAAAGATCTGGACTCCGATGTAGCAGCCCAGAAAATGCACGAGATGGCGCACAAGCGGTGTTTCGTCCAGTATATGAAGACGCGTATAAGAGCCGTAAACCCGCCCGTGATTGGTTAAATTCTGTGGTCGAGTGATAGAGGGGTGGGTTTTACACTCAAACACAAACGAGACAGCACCACAATTTGAACAGCACACGAATATCAGAGATGTTGAGACGAGAGAGAGAGAGCTCCGACAGCGCTACAGAGTAACAAATGACATGATGGAAAGCAGATGTTTGTCCAATCGGTTTGCTCCACTAACATGGCGATTGCTCTCTTTCACCAGGTGAGCTCACAGTAAGCATGCAGTGTGACTAAATGAGTAAACATGCATCAAACGTCCGATATCCAAGTGCCGAATCGCTAACTCTTATTAGCTTCCTCGTTTGCCTCCGCTGGTGCTCGACTGCTCTGCTCCGTTGGAAATGGGTTGCTTTGTCCGCTGGGAATTTGTGTACATTTACACCTTCTTTATGCGTGTTACCACAATTGGCTGCCACACAACGATTCACTATCATGTTATTTATGTAGTTTTCCTTCTAATTTCGCAACCAACACGGTGTTTTCAGACGAAAAAAAGTACCCAAAATACATTGTGTGTTCCTTTCTCGGTCAGGGGCATTCCCTCCATGACATCACTTAGGGGATCGTCTTCAACTCGAAAACAAGACTGCCTGAATATTCAGCACGAATCTTGAAATGCTACATATAGCTATATGCGTAGGAATCTTTGTAAAATGCGGTCAGTAGAAGTCATTTGAAGTGATTTTACAAATTATGGAGGCAACTTGTCGGGAGGTGTCGGTTGTCCTTTAACGGACAAAATGCGGATCGCAAGCCCTGCCCGCACCACTCTTGAATGTGCCAGCTGCACGGGGCTCCCCCCGGCATCAGAACGCGCGCACGTGTGTCCAGATGTGGACCTTCCTTTGCGGGTAAAAGCGAAGTGGAAAATAGAACAAAAAAAGGAAAGTCGGGGTACCAAGTGTGAGAAGTCGTCGCCGTGCAAAATATAAAATGCTGCTCAAAAAAATCAAACGTTTCTCTTTATCAGACAACGGCAACGCGGTACCAAATCAACATGGCAGGATAAAGCCGGCAAGCCCGGCAAGACCCGCAGGAGTGATTCATGAATGCAATGACATTTGCGCTTAATCACTCTGCTCTGTTAGAAGCTCTCCGACACCATGGGGGGTTGTTGGGAATGCGCCACAAAAACAAAAAAAAATACGCTCAGGGATCATGAAAAGCATAAGTACAGTGATACCTTGGATTATGAACGTTTTGGTTTACGAACGTTAAATTTATGACCATTTTACCTTGGCATACGAACTATATATATATATATATATATATATATATATATATATATATAAATGGAGCTGCCACAATGAGTGATGTGTCGTTCGTGTCGTCCGTTCTACTAACAAGGAAATGGCAGGTGACTTTTTTGGTCCTCTACTCCCCACCCCCAGTCTTCAGTTAAAGCCACGTGATTGGTCAAGAATGCAGCAGTAAGGGGGGGTTAAACATTAACGAGAAAGGCAGACGAGAGAGAGTGAGAAAATTGATAGAAAACAGTGACATTTGGACTCGTTTCGACTTTGATAGTTCAAAGGCGGAGTGTAGACTGCAAGGTTAAAATATCCCATCAATCAGGCTCCACAAATAACCCGCACAAGCCATCTGTACACTTGATGCAAAAAGCTATCAACCCAGCTAAACAGAACACAATTGATGAGGAACTAGGTAAAATTATCACAGAGAAAGCACCTACAAGGGATCATTCCTCAAGATTTTGTTTGTGGGTATGATGTGAGCTGGCGGAGAAAGGTGAAATTTTGGTTGGACTTGATGAAGTCATACAGAACATCCCGAGAAGTCAGAGGGTTGTAATTGGTGGAGACTTCAATGGACATTTTGGCGCAGGAAACAAAGATGAGGAGGAGGTGATGGGAAGGTTTGGACTCCAGATGAGGAACGCTGAAGGACAGATGGTGGTTGACTTTGCTAAGAGAATGGAAATGGCTATTGTGAATAGTTTCTTTCAGGAGAGACAGGAACATAGGGTGACCTATAAGAGTGGAGGCAGAAGTACACAGGTAGACTACATTTTGTGTCAACGGCGCCATCTAAAGGAAATCAGTGACTGCAAAGTAGTGGTTGGTGAGAGTGTAGCCAGACAGCATAGGTTGGTGGTGTGTAGGATGACGCTGGCAGTGAGCAACATGAAGAAACTAAAGGCTGAAGTGAGGACAAAATGGTGGAAGTTGAAAAGGGAAGAGCGTTGCATGACATTTAGGAAGGAGGTAAGACAAGCACTGGTCGGGCAAGAGGTCCTTCCAGATGACTGGCAAACTACAGCGAACATAATCAGAGACACAGGTCGGAAAGTACTTGGTGTACCGAGTGGGAGAAAGGTAGATAAGGAGACTTGGTGGTGGAATGGGGAGGTGCAGGAGTGTATACAGAGAAAGAGGTTAGCAAAGAAGAAGTGGGACACTGAGAGGACGGATGAGAGTAGACAGCAGTACAAGGAGATGCAGCGCACGGTTAAAGTAAAGGTGGCAAAGGCCAAACAAGAGGCCTATGATGACTTGTATGCTCGGCTGGACAGCAAGGAAGGTGAGACTGATCTTTACAGGCTGGCGAGACAGAGAAACAAAGATGGTAACGACCTGCAGCAGGTTCGGGTGATTAAGGATAGAGATGGCAATGTATTAATAGGTGCCAGTAGTGTGATGGCAAGATTGAAAGATTGAGTACTTTGAAGAATTGATGAATGAGGAAAATGAGAAGGAACAAAGAGTAGAAGACGTGACTGTTGTGGACCAAGACGTAGCAAGCGTTACCAAGGATGAAGTGAGGAGGGCGCTGAAGAGGATGAAGGGGGAAAGGCACTTGGGCCTGATGATTTACCAATCGAGGTATGGAAGTGTCTTGGAGAGGTGGCGGTGGTGTTCCTGACTGGGTTATTCAACAAGATCTTAGATGGTGAACAGATGCCTGAAGAATGGAGACGAAGTGTATTCGTATCCATTTTTAAGAACAAAGGAGATGTGCAGAGTTGTACTAACAACAGAGGAATAAAGTTGATGAGCCATACAATGAAATTCTGGGAAAGAGTAGTTGAAGCTAGACTAAGAGCAAAAGTGAACATTTGTGAGCAGCAGTATGGCTTCATGCCAAAAAAAAGAGCACGACAGATACAGTGTTTGCTTTAAGAATGCTGATCGAGAAGTGCAGAGAAGGTCAGAAGGAATTGCATTGTATCTTTATAGATCTGGAGAAAGCGTATGACAGGGTGCCCAGAGAAGAGCTGTGGCATTGCATGAGGAAGTCTGGAGTGACGGAAAAGTATGTCAGATGGTGCAAGACATGTATCATGACTGTAGGACAGTTGTGAGGTGTGCTGTCGGTGTGACTGAGGAATTCAAGGTGGGGGTGGGACTCCACCAGGGGTCAGCTCTCAGCCCCTTCTTGTTTGCTATGGTGATGGACAGGCTGACTGACAGACGATGTCAGACAAGAATCTCCTTGGACCATGATGCTTGCAGATGACATTGTGATCTGTAGCAAGAACGGGGAACAGGTGGCAGATAAACTAGAGATGTGGACATATGCCCTGGAAAGGAGAGGAATGAAGATCAGTCGCAGCAAGACGGAATATATGGGTGTGAATGAGTGCAATATCCAAGTGCATGAGTGATGCTCCAGGGAGAAGAGATAACGAAGGTGGAGGATTTTAAGTACTTGGGGTCAACTGTCCAGAGCAACAGAGAGTGTGGAAAAGAGGTGAAGAAGTGTGCCCAGGCAGGCTGGAGCGGCTGGAGAAAAATGTCAGGTGTGATGTGTGATAGAAGGGTTTCAGCTCGGATGAAAGGAAAAGTGTATAAAACCGTGGTCAGACCAGCCATGATGTTTGGACTGAAGACAGTGCTACTGAAGAAAAGACAGGAAGCAGAGCTGGAGGTAGCAGAGCTGAAGATGTTGAGGTTTTCTTTGGGAGTGACCAGGTTGGATAGGATCAGGAATGAGTACATTAGAGGGACAACTCATATTAGAGGCTTTGGAGAGAAAGTCAGAGAAGCCAGACTGAGATGGTTTGGACATGTCCAGAGGAGAGAGACCGACGATATCGGGAGAAGGATGCTGAATCCTGAACTGCCAGGCAGGAGACCGAGAGGAAGACCGAAGAGGAGGTTTATGGATGTGGTCAAAGAGGACATGAAGGTAGCTGGTGTGAGAGAAGAGGATGCACAAAACCGGGAAAGGTGGAGGACAATGATTCGCTGTGGCGACCCCTGAAGGGAAAAGCCGAAAGGAAAAGAAGAAGACCATAACATATTTATTATACATAAAATAAGGTATATTTTGTGTAGTTTTAAGGAATAGAAAATTAGAAAGTAGAAATTTATGTTTTATGGGGACCTGGGAACGGGTTACTCTCATTTTAATGGTTTACTATGGGAAATTATTTTTTGGGATGCACACTTTTCGCCTTACACACTCTGTCTGGGAACCAATTAAATTCGTAAGCCAAGGTATCACTGTATCAGCATATGGAGGATTGTTCAAATCAGCTGGTGAGCCCCAAGGAAAACCAACCGCTGCAACGCCAGAGCCACCCGGGAAGTCCGTCGAGCGTCAAAACGCTTGACGTACCAGGCCAGATAACAGTAGGACGCCCGTTGTGTGCTGTTTGCAGCTTTTTTTTTTTGTTTCAGCACTGAATCATGTACGGCAGGGCTTTATTTATTTATTAACTCATTCACTGTCAGACAATATGCAAAAAAATGTGTCCACTCCAGTGCCAGGGTTTTTGTCATTTTCACTCAAATTGCAGGACCCACACAATATTGAATTTTAGGATTACAGAAACATGTAATGCACCGGAAGAAACTTTAGACTCTCTTCTTTCATCAGAAAAATAGTTAATTCCTAATTTACATGGGTTTGGAGTTATATGAGCTTCAAATGGGACAGCTGTACAAAAGGCAAATAATGCCCACTTGTCTGAGGGAAAAACACTGCCAGAGGTCTGATCGCTTTACCGGCACCCCCACCATCCCCTCCAAGCCCGCAAGAAAAACCAAAACCTGAATAATTTCGGGACTAATAATAATAATAATAATAAAATAAAAAATAATAATAATACATTTCATTTATAAGCACCTTTCAAAGCTCTCAAGGTCACTTTACAGTCACAGGATAAGTTTTTCTGTGAGTGAGCAGCGGCAGCCATACGCGCCAGCATTCACTCAACCCGGAAGTAACTCAAATAGATAGAAAGCTAGATAGATAGCTCATAGATAGCCAGCAAGCTAGATAGATAATAGATAGCAAATATATAGCCAGCTAGTTAGCTAATAGATAGCAAATAGATACCTAGCTAGGTAGCTAACTAGATAGCCAGATAGCTAGCTAGCTAGATAGACACCTGGATAGCTAAATAAATAAAGTAATAGAGTGAAGAGAGGAAAAAAGAAACAACAATAAAGTCATCGGTGTGGTAAAAAATATTTCCCCTCAAATCCTATCCAATCAAAATCAAGAAATGGCCCTCCATATCCATCCATCCATTTTCTGTACCTGTGCGGGCCCGGGGAGAAGGTCACCTGTTCAGGGTGGCGTCTCAACACAGGTGTTGCCACACGCAGAACTTAACCTGGCCATTCGGTGTGAGAAAAATACCAGCTGTCACCGCGCCAGTCCACTCGTCATTGATGACATCGTCTATCAAAAGTACTTTTTCATTGACGGCCATGTTGACGTGAAAGCAGATGGATTCGCTCTCAATCCGCTTAAGACTTCTTTTTTTTTAACAATCATTTTAATACTTGTGCTTTCATGTATCAGTGCACCCCAGCTGGGTTCCAGATTCGCGAGTAGTTGGCTGCTTCCTGGGTGGCAGTCAAATGCTTGTTGATGGTGAGCGACAAAGCAAAGAAGTACAAAATGTTGCCATGCATTATTTTTTTAGGAGATTGAGATACAGTGATACAGTGGCTTAAAAATTTTATTGGTTCCCAGACAGTGTGTAAAGCGAAGTATCCCAAAAATTAATCTCCCATAGGAAACCATTAACATGAGAAGAATCCGTTCCCAGGTCCCCATAAAACATAATTTTCTACTTTCTAATTTTCTAAGCCTTAAAACTACACAAAATATACCTTATTTTATGTATAATAAATGTGCTATGGTATTATAATTAAATAAATAAACTGTACTATATAATAAAGTGGATTCATTTACCTTTGTGATGGTCGTTGATGGCTTGATGGAATGGAGTGGCCGGTTTCATCAGCATTGAACACTTGATGAGGAATGTAGCCTTCTTCTTTCCCCATCTTGAGGAATGATCCCTTGTAGGTGCTTTCTCTGCGATAATTTTACCTAGTTCCTCATCAATTGTGTTCTGTTTAGCTGGGTTGATAGCTTTTTGCATGAAGTGTAGAGATGGCTTGTGCGGGTTATTTGTGGAGCCTGATTGATGGGATATTTTAACCTTGCAGTCTACACTCCGCCTTTGAACTATCAAAGTCGAAACGAGTCCAAATGTCACTGTTTTGTAACCATTTTCTCACTCTCTCTGTCGTCTGCCTGTCTCTTTAATGTTTAAACCACCTCCCTTCACTGCTGCGTTCTTAACCAATCATGTGGCTTTAACGTGATTGGTCAAGTCTCTAGTTTTAAGGCTTAGAAAATAAGAAAGTAGAAAATTATGTTTTATGGGGACCTGGGAACGGATTATTTTCGTTTTAATGGTTTCCTAAGGGAAATAATTTTTTGGGATACATACTTTTCGCCTTACACACTCTGTCTGGGAACCCATTAAGTTCGCAAGCCAAGGTCTCACTGTATTTTACTTTTATGCTTCTCTTAGTCAAAAAGGCTCCCAATCCCTGCATTAGAATGTTTCATCTCCACCTCATATTACATACAGAGCACACAACAAATTAACAAATAACTACTGTTATATATAAATAATGACTGTTGTTTACATACGACAATTTGAAATTTGAGTTGGGACTTTAGCAAGCATCATGGCGCTATCAAAGTTGAAACTCTCTCTCTCTGTCGTCTGCCTGTCTCTTTAATGTTTAAACTACCCCCACCCCCCTCACTGCTGCACTCTTGACCAATCACGTGGCTTTAGACAAAGACTGGAGTCGGGGACTAGAGGACAAAACATGTCGGCAGCCATTTTCTTTTTTGGAGAATGGCTTCACTCTCTTCTGTCTGTAAACCCCGCTCCCTCACTGCTGCGTTCTTGACCAATCACGTGGCTTTAACCGGCAACGGGGAATAGAAGACCAAAACAAGCCAGCTGCCATTTTCTTTTAGGAGAACGGGTTCGTTCGCGAACGACACATCATTCATTGTGGCAGCTCCGTGTGTATCCTGAAAAATAGTTTGTATGCCAGGGTAAAATTTTCATAAATTTAACGTTCGTAAAACCGAAAGGTTCATAAAAAAAGGAGTTCGGAAACCGAGGCATCACTGTATAACCACTGGTCCATCAAACCTTCAGTCAAACATGCGTCCGCAGGTACTTCCATTTTAGCTTCTCATCGCCTCGCTTTTCTCAACGACGAGCGTCTTTTGGATTGACGCAAGCAAGAAAACCGAGCGCCAGTCAAGTGTGGGGAAACAGGGGGGAGAAGATGAGAAAAGCCTTTGAAAATTGTCATGATCTGGTTGGCGACCAACGGGGGGCGCTGTCGGCCCCGCCTGCACCTGCACAGGTGCTGGTCGTCCCGATCAGATTGGCGACCAGCGGGTAGCGACGTCAGCCCTGGGGGAGAAGATGAGAAAAGCCTTTGAAAGTCTTCTTCTTTTCCTTTCGGCTGTCTGATGCCCTTTCTGACACAACCCTCTGTATTTATCCGGGCTTGGAACCGGCACAAGAAGCCATATGTCCCTTTGTGGCTACAGACCAAGCAACTCGCTCAGTAAAAGGCGCCCAAACACAAAATGGTCATCGGCACAGCAATATTTCAAAACAGCAAAACTACACTCACCATTTGATGTATACATGTGTAAATTCAAATAATATTTTACAGTCACGTGCATATTTATAAATCTTTGTGAAATGCAGGCGCATGCGCAGTGTATACAGCACTGTAAGCACTGTATGCAAGCACTGTATACAGTTTTTTTATGAAACGGTTTTGCACATTTACATTAGCACAGTATACAGTTGAGTTTTATTTTGTTATGCTCAGAATATCTTGTTTTCTATCCTTTCAACCCCCACCCCATCCCCTTTCAATTGCTGCTGTGAACTGCAAATTTCCCCATTGTGGGACGAATAAAGGTTTTCTGATTCTGATTCTGAAGTTTGCAGGTGTTATTTTTATTCTCACGTTTCAAGACTCACGTGACAAAAAAATAGAAGCTGAACTCTGTGCCTTAGAAAGTAATCGTTCCAAAGCGGCGGCCGCACGTGAGTGAAGCAAAACAAGCACATGCGTTGCTTTTCTTTGTGATCAATACAGATGAGAAATCCAATCGCCACATAAGGAGGGTAGCGCGACAAGCAGCTTTTCGTCACCGTCATTGGCTACGGTCGGCAAGCCAAAGACTGTGGGATGACGTAGCTTTTAGGTGCATATGTCCTGCCGATTGAGATTATTCAGTCTCCCCAAATTCTCAAAAAATACTTTATACAAATCAAGGACCTAAAAGCTCGCAACCACTCATTTGACGACTATGAAGGTAAAATCTTAGCGAAAGAAAATAGATGATTTGAAAGGGGAGTAAAAGAAGCAATTTTCATGAAACAGCAAAACCCTTCACTAAATCGCCATGGTGGTGTGAGGTTTAATTTGGATTGTTCTTACAACACACTCCTGAGACTGTTACCACACAGGCTTAGTTATGCTGATGAGGTGATACTAAAGCAAATGGGGCAATCAGGCCAGTCGTAGACCATAATCAGTCAGGACAATAGATGCAATCAGTGTAGCCAAATTTTAGTTCGCTGATGAAGCATTTTGGATAAGAAGCAAAACGTCAGACACCTTAAATAAATTGTGCTATCACCAACCCAACCATCGACTTTCTTATGTTGGTACACTGCTCGTTTAAACGGTCCACTGTTTATTTTTAGATTTTCGGTTGTTTCGAATTTATCAACAAATCGCCGTAAAGATTAAAAAAATACATTGAAAGTTATTGTGCTAAATAATGAAATAATATGACAACACAAAGAAACAGTTGTTCAATCATAAGCACTTTCTGCACCATCTTTGTTGCATGAAGCAGTTCTAGATGAAAGAGGAGAGGATCAAAGTGTCATTTTCACCAGTGGATCAGACATGGTGGAATGTGCACGTCTGCTAAAAGCTAAATGTTGAAAGCTGTAGCATCCATTACTTTATGGTACTTCTGGGTTGAGTGAACGCTGGCGAGTGTGGCTGCCGCTGCTCACCCGCAGAAAAAAATATCCGGTGACTGTCATATGCGCCAGCGTTCACTCAACCCAGAAGTAACTCAAAAAGATAGAAAGTTAGCTTGCTAGCTAATAGATAGCTAATAAATAGCAAATAGATAAGTGTCCTTGAGAGTTTTGAAAGGCGCTTATAAATTAAATGTATTATTATGATGATGATGATGATGATGATTATTATTATTATTATTATTATTATTATTATTATTATTATTATTATTATTATTATTATTATTATTATTACAGTGATGGCTGAAGAAACCTTTTTTTGATTGTTCAATCACGCTGAAAAAAAGAGAACAAATATTGATTACATTGATTCTCAAGGGAGTTCAGTTTTCAACCAAATTGTTTTTGAACAGGTTTCTGGAACGGATTATGGTCGAAAACCCAAGTTTGACTGTACACCATTAATTGGGGGTGCGCCTTATCCACCACAAAATACAGCAGCGGAGTAACCTTCAAACGAGCAGTTTGGTGACCACTTGCCTTGTCCACTTTTGAATTCAACCTTTCGCAATTCCTGTCACGACAGCGCCGGAAATGCAACGCGTTGTACCCCACTTGGCACCTAAGCCAAAAACCAACATGTTGTTTTTCTCTGTCCCTCTCGCTCCCTCGCTCTCTCCCCCTCTCCCCTGATCTCCCTCTCTCTCTTTGATGGAAGGCCAGTGGCGGAGAGAGTCCAGACAATATTTTTCTGGCGACATAAACACACAGAGATAACAAAAGGAATTTTCTCTCAGCAGATTGCAGCCGAGTGTGATGAATTCTGCCTCAAAAATCAAGACTCGGCGCCGCTCTACAACGCTTTGATATTTCTCTTGAGCTGTACAACCAATATTCGGTCAACCCACTTCCAATCACTCACCCTTAAAAACAAAAAAGGGAGGGATGAGTGGGGAGTGATTGAAAAAACATGAAATATCTTTGAGAACGGCAGAAGGGGGTTCAGTTGGCAATGCGGCCACTTTGGAGCTTCAAACGGAAGAGGGGACTTTCCCGTTCGGGCAATTTGGGAGCAATCAGTGGGAATTGTCGGCCGGCTCCTTCGAGCGAGATTCAGGCAATGGTGATCATCGTTTGTGTCACCAACGCTAAAGGCAGGCCCCCTCCTCAGCCCTCACAGAAGACTGCGAAACCTAATGTGGTGTGCCGTATACTTGGAAATGTATAATATATTTAGGTTTTTTTTCATTCATTGGGGGTGCGCCTTATACAGTGATACCTTGGCTTACGAACTTAATTGGTTCCCAGACAGTGTGTAAGGTGAAAAGTGTGCATTCCAAACATTAATTTCCAATAGGAAACCATTAAAATGAGAATAATCCATTCCCAGGTCCACATAAAACATAATTTTATACTTTCTAATTTTCTAAGCCTTAAAACTATTGTAATTAAAGAAATAAACTGTACTATAAAATAAAGGCCTTTTTTATTTACCTTTATGATGGTCGTTTGCTTGATGGAATAGAGTGGGCGTTTTTATCAGCATTAAACACTTGATGAGGAACGTAGCCATCTTTTTCTACCATCTTGAGGAATGATTCCTTGTAAGCTTTGGCAGCATTCCAGAACTTCCAGGTTGCCCCTTGACAATATCCGAGTGAAGTAGCCGTGCTTTCTCTGCGATAATTTTACCTAGTTCCCCATCAATTGTTCTCTTTTTAGCTGGGTTAATAGCTTTTTGCATCAAGTGTACAGATGGCTTGTGCGGGTTATTTGTGGTGCCCTAAACCGTTTTGAGCTGAAAACAAGTCGTCATGTTGTCATGCTTTCTCTGCGATAATTTTACCCAGTTCCTCATCAATTGTGTTCTGTTAAGCTGGGTTGATAGCTTTTTGCATCAAGTGTACAGATGGCTTGTGCGGGTTATTTGTGGAGCCTGATTGATGGGATATTTTAACCTTGCAGTCTACACTCTGCCTTTGAACTATCAATAAAGTTGAAACGAGTCCAAATTTAAGTCTTTTCTATCCATTTTGTCACTCTCTCTGTCATCTAGCCTATCTATTTTTATTTGCAGCTCTGTGTTTCTGTAACCCCCCCCCCCTTTACTGCTGCGTTCTTGACCAATCATGTGCGGCTTTAACCGAAGACTGGGGGCGGGGAATAGAGGACAAAAACAAGTCGGCTGCCATTTCCTTTTTAGGACACATCACTCATTGTGGCGCTCCGTGTGTTTCCCGAAAAATAGTTTGTATGCCAAGATTAAATTCTCATGAATTTAACATTCGTAAACCAAAAAGTTTGTTAGCCAAGGTATCACTGTAGTCCAGTGCGCTTTATATATGGAAAAAGTTGGAAAATACACCATTCATTGGGGTGTGGGGTGCACCTTATACACCGGGAAAATACAGAAATCAAAAAGCTTTGCATGTCCAAGGCCAACTCGGAAGGGGCCCATCAACTTTACAGTACATGGCGGACACAACCCAAAGGATTGAGGGATTCTAGTTTTGCAAACAGGATCCCGCAAGGCGTGTGTGAAATCGCGACGAGTTGAATGTGCGCCTCATAGCTTCCCGCTTTTAACTTTTGTAGCTTGGAATGTGTACCGTTTTTTTCATTGAATTGCGGTTATGCCCCAACGGAATGTGGGAGGCAGGGTGGGTCACACGAAGACATTGAGAGGTCTGTGTCGGTCACGGGAGAACAACGAGCCCTGTTCGAGAAAAGTATCAGCCAGGCTCCAAAGGCAGGGACACAAATTGGGGCATCAAGCTTGAGACGGCAAGCTACTTCCCCAGCACTGCCGGTCTATCCTTGAGCACTGCGAAAAAAATGCCAGCACCTCGAGGCATGACCCTCTTTTGGGACCCCCTTTCGGCTTGTCATAGAATCTGCTATGAATTTCCACTTGGATTTCCCGCTGGAGCACAGTTTATCTAAAAGAAGTGACTTTGTTTGGCCCTTCTGTAGGTTTTAGCAAACCTTTGCGAGAAATATTTGTCTATAATAAAATAAATAATAATAATAATAATAATAATAATAATAATAATAATACATTTAATTTCTAAGCGCCTTTCAAAACTCTCAGGGACACTTTACCGTTAGGGGATAATAACTTTTTTTTTGTGCGGGTGAGCAGCGCCAGCCATTCGCGCCAGTGTTCGCTTTACAGGGTAACACACCAGCAAAGTTATGAAGGAAGAAGAAAGGAAAGAAAGAAGTAGTAAAACAAAATACAGGAGCAGCTGGAAAGGCAACCATTTTCGCTGCGCTATCTTGAAGTAAAAAAAAACACTAAGTAAGTTGTTAGTATTAACTCATTCACTGCCATTCCCGAATTTATTTGGGTATTGATGTCATGATCTGGTCGGTGACCAACGGGGGTCGCTGTTGGCCCCGCCTGCACCTGTACAGGTGCTGGTCGTCCCGATCAGATTAGCGACCAACGGGTAGCGACGTCAGCCCTGCCTGCAGCCTCGCAGGTGCTGGTCGTTATAATCACCGACACTTAAAAGGACACCCGGCACGACCATCCGGTGTCGGTTCATTGTTTGCTGCTTGTTCGCTGCATGCATTGTGCATGTGTTTGTTTAACCTTGGCGGACTTTTACTTTTGGTCTTCTTTTGCTACTTTGTATTTTTTCCGTTCAGATGATTTTGATGTTTTACATTTTGTTCCTGATGACCTTTATTTTAATACAATTTGTCAAACAACCTCCTGCTCCCTCCTGCCTGCTTTTTGGGATCCGCACCCGCCATCACCACCTCGCAAAACGTGACAATTGAAAAGCATGACGTGGAGCGCCATTGCCGAATTTGTTTGGTTTTGGTTTTTTTTTCTTTCAAAGGGGTGCCAATAAAGTGCCGGTCAGACCTCTGGAAATGTGATTCCCTTCCACCAGGGGGCAGCATTTCTCTTTTTTCCATGTTGGCGCTTTGTTCCAGCTTCAGCTGTTGTTAAAGCGCCATATAAATCAATATGTATTTTATTTTGTACAGTAGCCCCCATTTCAAGCTCAGATAACTCCAGACCCATATAATTTAGGAATTAACTTTTTTTCCAGATGAAAGAAGATAGTTTAAAGTTTGATACGTTTACGTCTTGACCGCTTCCATCACACAGTAGCTTGTGCAAATGTACGCAGCCCCTAAAACCACTTGCTTATTACGTTGTGGTGTAATGCTGAGGAGCACAATGTTTTTTTTCTGGGTTGCAACAACACCTTACCGGTTTCGTATGTCGACAGCTGGTATAGATTAGACAGAAAAATAAGTTATCATATAATATACATAAAGACAACCGACACCATTTTTTTGTTTCCTAACTGACATCAGAAAAAAGTTTTATAACATCTAAAATACCTAAAACACGCAGGCTGATATTTTAGTCAAATGAAAAACACCAATAAAATTGACTTAAAGTGTCCAAAAACGACTTCAAAATGAAACCGGAAATGGCCAGTTTCAGAAGGTCCCGCAACCTTGTTCGTGACATCACGCCAAGACGTCTTGCCTTGCCTCGAGAATCAAAACAATGGCTTCAGATTCAGAGAAGATGCTTTCTTGTTACTCATCCAGTTATGAATATGCTTCAAATAGTTCTGAAGAGGAAAGCATAAATGTTTGCAATCGATTGAAGGAGTCCTCCCAGATCAATTCGAGCCGTCACTGGCATTTGGACTGAAATGTAGTGTCCCAGAAAATGCAAAAGATGGTGCCCAAAATCTGTTGGAAATGGGCTGATTTGTCTGCTGGAAGTTTGTGTCAGCGAATATCAAATAGTAGTCTTGGTGCAACAAACAACAATTCACCATCGCGTCATTTTTGTGTTTTCCTGCTAATTTCACCATCAACACGAAGTTTTCAGACCAAACAAAGTACCGCAAAATGCATTGTGTGTCACTCTCTCGGTCAGGGGCGTTCCAAACGTGATGTCACGTGGGCATCGTCATCAACTCGAAAACAAGACTTCGTGAATATTCAGCGCGAGTCTTAAAACGTAAAATATAGCTATATGCGGTGCAATCTTTGTAAAATACATTCAGTAAAAATCAATTGAAGTGATTTTACAAATTATGGACACAACTTGCGTCGGTTGTCCTTTAAAAGTTTCATGCTGTTATATGCTTCGTCAACATGTGTGACTCGGATACACAATTGAAGCACAGACAACCTGGGGTCAATCTGAGGTCAACAGACACAGCAAGTTAAACTGTCATCTTCATCTAGGAGATCTAGCTTTTCACATAATTTAGGATTTAGGAAACTCCTTTATCACGGGAGTAATTTACGACCTGAAACTCCATCCCAGGAAGAGCTCATTAGCGAGGTTACAAATGTATCAGTTCATGGAAGAGCCTTCGTCCACAGTGTCCGATCGAACATCTCTGACAACGGCACACGAGTTGAAAGGGTGGAACTTGCAGGGTCCGGGGTCGGAGACAAGATCTCAACAGAAGGGATAAACAAGTTGAATTTGGCAACCTTGTGCCTGGCCAGCGCCAGCTTTCAATTGCAGAGTGCCCGTGTGCAAATTCCACGCCTGATCTGAGAGGCTGATTGAGTTTGAATTGTTGCCGCTGGTGGGATGATGAAACGCGACAGCCTTTTGATAAGGTGTAATTAGCGCTCTAATTTTAGTGGGGACATGACAGCGATTAAATTGCTTTCAGATCTCTGCGGTCTTTGACTCTTGGCAACCGCCAGACTTTAACATTTCCATTGAATAATCCTTGACGACGTCTCCCAAAAAAGATGACTGGAAAAATGGTTGACTTTACTGCTGGCTGTAAGAAATCGCTTTGACTGAACTGGCTGGCCTTCCGTAGGTGAATTTGCCATCAATTCTATTCGCAGGCTGGAATTTATTACCTAACCCACCAAGAGACAATAACCTGTCCGGATTACAGCAGGTCAGGTGCATTTATTTTTGGTCACGTCCGCAAACCGAATATTGTAGGGCAGGGTGTCAAAGTCAATTTTTGCCACGGCCCACCTTGCAGTTACAGTTTCCTCTCATGATTCGTTATGAATTGGATTGAATTGGATTGGATTAGATTGGATATGCCTTTATTAGTCTCGCAGTGGAGAATTTGGGGAAGCCATTAGAATGTTTCATCCTCTGCACATATAACATACAGAACGCACAACAAATTAATGAGTTACAGTGATCCCTTGTCTTACGAACGTAATTGGTTCCCAGAGTGTGTAAGGCGAAAGGTGTGTATCCTAGACATCAATTTTGCATCGGAAACCATTAAAATAAGAATAATCTATTCCCAGGTCCCCATAAAACATAATTTTCTACGCCGTAAAACTACACAAAATATACCTTATTTTATGTATAATAAATGTGCTATGGTATTGTAAATAAAGTCCTTTTATTTACCTTTGTGATGATCGTTGATGGCTTGATGGAATGGAATGGCCGGTTTCATCAGTACTAAACACTTGAGGAACGTAGCCTTCTTCTTCTACCATCTTGAGGAATGATCCCTTGTAAGTTTTGGCAGCTTTATCGTCAGAAATGGCTCCCTCACCAAGACGAATGACACTATGAATCCCTGTACGACGCTTAAAGTTCTCGAACCATCCATGGCTAGCCTTGAAATCATCAACGGATGACGAACTTCCAGGTTGCCTCTTGACGATATCCGAGTGAAATTGCTGTGCTTTCTCTGCGATAAATTTACCTAGTTCCTCATCAATTGTGTACTGTTTAGTTGGTTTGGTTGGCTGGGTTAATAGCTTTTGCATCATGTGTACAGAATGCTTGTGCAGTTTATTTTTGGAGCCTGATTGATGGGATATTTTAACCTTACAGTCTACACTCTGCCTTTGAACTATCAATACAGTTGAAACAAGTCCAAATGTCACTGTTTTGTAACCACCCCCCTCACTGCTGCGTTCTTGGCCAATCACATGCGGCTTTAACCGAAGACTGGGGGCGGGGAATAGAGGACAAAAACAAGTCGGCTGCCTTGTTCCTTTCCTTGTTAGGAGAACAGGCTCGTTCGCGAACGACACATTAATCATTGTGGTGCTCCGAGTGTATCCCGAAAAATAGTTTGCATGCCAAGATTAAAGTCTCGTGAATTTAACGTTCTTAAGCCAAAAAGTTTGTTAGCCAAGGCGTTCGTAAGCCAAGGTATCACTGTACTTGTTTTACATCTGATGTCAAGAATACCGACTGTTATTGTGGTCTACATGGGACAATTTGAAATTTGGGATGGTACTTTGGCAAGCATCATGGCACTTCACATGCTTCCTTTGCTTTTGTGGGCTAAGTAAAATGATGTGGCGGGCCAGATTTGGCCCCCGGGCCTTGACTTTGATGCCCTAGTTATAGGGCATTGCCCCTTGACTTTTAAAGACTTCCTACATCACTTTTGAGGCATGAACCACTGCATTTGTTGTTCTGTCTGGAGCTCAAGATTATTTTTGGGGGTGTCCTCCCCCCCCCCCCCAATCGCCCGTCCTGTTCCCGGTGTTTCCATTCTCGTGTAAATAGCAATAGCAACACATGGAGGAACGTTTATGTGCAATCTTCCACAACACATGGCCATTCTACCATTTTCTGTAAATGGCAACAATTTCTCTTCTGCTCCTTTTTTGGGAGGTTGGGTCGTCTGCAAATACTCTCAGTTTAATTGTATGATAACCAGTAAAACAGCAACAATTATCAAAGCCATTCTACCTCTGAGCCAGACGCTTTCAGGTCTGGCTTACAGTCCCATGGACCAGATTTTGTTTGTCTTTTTTTCACAAATTAAAGTGTTTCTAGAAATGTGGAGGAAAAGCTTTTGGGGACGGATCTGATTCCCAACACCACAAAATGGTAAGTCGACCAGAGGAGTCCATTGGAAGAAGTTGTTGCCATGAAATACGACGAGAAGGTTTCTTCAGCCGTCATCTGTACTTCTTTGAAGGTGTCGGATGTTTCGCTCCTTATCCAAGACGCTTCGTCAGCGAACTAAATCGCCACGAAGGGGTGAGGTTCAATTGGGATCGTTCGTACAACTGACTTCTTAGGCAATATAGGCTTCGTTATGCTGATGAGGTGATACCAGAGCAAATGGCGCAATCAGGCTACACTCAGGCAGGACAATAGAAGTAATCAGTCAGGACAACAGAAGTAGTCCTCTGTTCCCTCCAAGAGAGCAGGAACCCATCATAGCAGAGTCTGGACAGTAGGGATATATATAGGGCCAAAACTACCAGCAAAAAAATAGTTCGCTGACGAAGCCTCTTGGATAACAAGCGAAACGTCCGACACCTTCAAAGAAGTACAAATGACGGTTGAAGAAACCTTTTCATCGATGGACCACTGCTGTACGACTGAAAGCTCACCCAGACGTTTTGATGAAATTGTATTCCTGGCCAAGAATACTTTTCCAGACCCATTTTGTTTGTTTCAGCGTAGGCCGCCGAAAAGGAATAAAATGGTTCTAATTAAATGGGCCCACTTCAAACCAACATGCTCAATGGCGTTGACATTTTACAAGCCAATTTATAATTGACGGCGGATATTTTCTAATGGTAGGACAGCACCAAATACAACACATCCGAATGTTTCGAGCCTGATTCTAAACTCTCGGAAATCCTGTATTATTACTGTCGCCATCTGTCACCAAGTCGCGACAGCAGGCAGAATATCATGCCAAAATCTTCTTCTTTTCCTTTCGGCTTTTCCCCTCAGGGGTCGCCACAGCGAATCAATATCCTCCATCTATCCCGGCCGGTTTTGTGCATCCTCTTCTCTCACACCAGCTACCTTCATGTCCTCTTTGACCACATCCATAAACCTCCTCTTCGGTCTTCCTCTCGGTCTCCTGCCTGGCAGTTCAGGATTCAGCATCCTTCTCCCGATATCGTCGGTCTCTCTCCTCTTGACATGTCCAAACCTTCTCAGTCTGGCCTCTCTGACTTTCTCTCCAAAGCCTCTAATATGAGTTGTCCCTCTAATGTACTCATTCCTGATCCTATCCAACCTGGTAACTCCCAAAGAAAACCTCAACATCTTCAGCTCTGCTACCTCCAGCTCTGCTTCCTGTCTTTTCTTCAGTGGCACTGTCTCCAGTCCAAACATCATGGCTGCTCTGACCACGGTTTTATACACTTTTCCTTTCATCCTAGCTGAAACCCTTCTATCACACATCACACCTGACATTTTTCTCCAACCGCTCCAGCCTGCCTGGACACGCTTCTTGACCTCTTTTCCACACTCTCCGTTACTCTGAACAGTTGACCCCAAGTACTTAAAATCCTCCACCTTATTTATCTCTTCTCCCTGTAGCATCACTCTTGCACTTGGATCCCTCTCATTCACACACATATATTCCGTCTTGCTGCGACTGATCTTCATTCCTCTCCTTTCCAGGGCATAACATGCCAAAATAAAATTGCAATTTCCCTCTAGTCTGCACCATCCGCACATCTCATTTCAATGTACAGTGATACCTTGGCTTACGAACGGAATTGGTTCCCAGACAGTGTGTAAGGTGAAAAGTGTGTATCCCAAAAATTAATTTCCCATAGGAAACCTTTAAAATGAGAATAATCCATTCCCAGGTCTCTATAAAACATAATTTTCTACTTTGAAATTTTCTAAGCCTTAAAATAAAAATAATAATAATACATTTAATTTCAAGCGCCTTTCAAAACACCAAAGGACACTTTACAATAAAAACAATAAAACAAAGCACATAACAATAAAACCATAAGTAAAATGATTGGATTGGATTGGATATGCCTTTATTCGTCTCACAGTGGAGAAATTTTCATTTCACAGCAGCAAAGTGATGAAAGGAATGAAAGTAGAAAACATACACAATACATAATAATATACATAATACATACATGATACATAATAAAATATCAGAATGAATTAGACATTGAAAACAATTTTAAACAAATGTGTTTTGAGGTGGCACTTGAAAATAGGGAGGGAGTCAATATTACGGATGTTGGGTGGAAGTGAATTCCAGAGTTTGGGAGCAGAGTGGCTGAAAGAAAGAAAGATAGGGAGGGGCAAAGTTATGGATGGCTTTGAATGTAAACAGAAAAAACACAGATATAAAACACAAATATACCGTATTTTATGGATTTATGGTATTGTAATTAAAGAAATAAACTGTACTATATAATAAAGTCGTTTTATTTACCCTTGTGATGGTCGTTGATGGCTTGATGCAATGTAATGGCCGGTTTCATCAGCATTAAACACTTGATAAGGAACGTAGCCTTCTTTCACCATCTTGAGGAATGATCCCTTGTAGGTGCTTTCTCTGCAATAATTTTAACGAGTTCCTCATCAATTGTGTTCTGTTTAGCTGGGTTGATAGCTTTTTGAATCAAGTGTACAGATGGCTTGTGCGGGTTGTTTCTGGAGCCTGATTGATGGGATATTTTAACCTTGCAGTCTACACTCTGCATTTGAACTATCAAAGTTGAAATGAGTCCAAATTTTACTGTTATGTATACATATTCTCACTCGCTCTCGGTCGTCTGCCTATCACTTTAATGTTAACCCCCCCCTACCCCCATCACTGCTGCGTTATTGACCAATCACGTGGCTTTAACCAAAGACTGGGGGCGGGGAATAGAGGACCAAAAAAGTCCGCTCCTATTTCCTTGTTAGGAGAACGGGCTCGTTCGCGAATGACACATCACTCATTGTGGTGCTGCGTGTGTATCCTGAAAAATAGTTTGTATGTCAAGGTATAATTTTGATACATTTAACGTTCGTAAACTGAAAAGTTCATCAGCCAAGGGATTTGTAAACCAAGTTATCACTGTAATAGTGCCATTTTGCCTCCTTGTCCTTGCCGACACGGTTTTGCCTTTGCTCGTCAAGTCCCTACACACAACTTCTTAGCTGGGACTCTGATCATCGTCCCTTTTTCACAGGAAATGTGAGCAGCGTCATCAAAACTGAGCAGCGCGAGTGACCTCGTAAACTTTGAATGTCCCTTATGACTATCTGTTCCAATGAAACAACGTTTCCAATGAAACAACTACCAGGAGCTTCAAAAGTGACAAACATCCCACAGGAATGAACAAGAATATACAAACCTAATGGGACAAAGGTGTTTTTTTGTAAAACGACGGCAATATCCAAATTGACATCAGAATCAGAAAACCTTTATTCGTCCCACAATGGGGAATTTGCAGTCCACAGCAGCAATTGAAAGGGGTGAAAGGATAGAAAACAAGATATTCTCAGCATAACAAAATAAAAATGTCATCTGTATACTGTATACATGCTTGATTTGCTTTCGCGAGCCGAATAAAATGACATGACGGGCCATATTGTGACTTTGACATCAGTGGTCTTTGTGAAAGCACGCCTCAAGTCAACTCTCTGTTGTGAGAGCGTCGCGCGGTAAACATGACGCCGGTGCCATAAGTTTCTCAGGCTTGCATTGGCAGCCTCACCGGGCTGCGCTCTGCATGTTTCAAGCTTCCCTCGGCACTCTAAGGCTCCTCTGCGGAGGGTTCACGGCTTCTGGGCCGCGGCTTGTCGAAAACGATTAGCTTCCACGGTCCCTGGAAGGGCCTCCTCTTAATATGATCTGATAAGCGTTTCCTTGCGTATTAGCGGCGAAGCTGTGTGGTGGTGCCGCTCCCCGTAGATAATGGAGTGAGCTGGCAAACAGCATTTGTCGGAGGCGGCCACTTACCTGATGCGTGTGCGACATGCTGAGCAATGCTAATAATAGCCTCTTTGCCAGACTAGCGGTTTGCAGGCCGCGGAGCTCTGCGGCCGCCCAATCGATTGCCGTGTACTCGCGCATCTTTTCAATCAACGGGGCTAAAAAGATGGAGTGAGGCCACTTCCTGTTGCCGCCAGACAGAAATATGAATTTTAAAGGACAACCAAAACTCCTGGACATGTGTCCATAATTTGTAAAATCACTTCAAATGACTTCTACTGTGCGTATTTTACAAAGATTTCACCGCATATAGTTATATTTTACGTTTTAAGACTCACGCTGAATATTCAGGAAGTCTTGTTTTCGAGTTGATGACGATCCCCACGTGACGTCACGTGTGGAACGCCCCTGACCGAGAAAGCGACACACGATGCATTTTGGGGTACTTTGCTTGGTCTGAAAACTTCATGTTGATCCGTGTTGATGGCGAAATTACCGTATTTTCACGACCAAAGGGCGCACCGTGTGAAAAGGCGCAGTCTCATTTATGTGTGCCATTTCTGTATTTAACATACACATTGGGCACACCGGATGAAGTTTTATATACCGGTACATATCCTCTACTGCCATACGTACGTCCGCCTCACAACAACACACAATCATACAAGTGTGCATATTTATAAAAACAGATCGGGAGCAAAACTGAGTTTGGTAGTGCTTTATTTATTAATTACAAAGTAAGAACATTTTGTATTCATCACTCAATAGGCGTCGGCATGGTAAAAACAAGCAAATTACCGGTAACAGTCAGTAATCAAACCCATGAAAGTCTCAGAATCGAACAGCTGCGCTAAACCAACGTGGCAGGTTCCCTTTCCTCACAGTCAGTCACTTTCTGTGCTGTCTCTTTAGGCAAAGTCTTTCTTTTAAAAATCATCATCGGAGGGACTTTCTCTCCGTTAGCATGGCAGCCAAGCACAACAGGAAACGAAGCCTCTTCGCCAGCTTTTCAGAATAATTCGCCTGACGTTGCTGCGCTGCCGTAGTCCTGGCCCGGATGGAAAAATGGCACAATTTCATACAACGCCAGCACCAAGACGGACCTCCTTGGAAAGCCTTCAGTTTAAACTGAGCTTCATAACCATGTCTCTTTGCCATTTTCTGAGTTGTTAAAACAGCAATGTTCTGCATAAAGCACATACCTGTTCTTGTATACACAAACCACGCCCACACATGTTCTCTACCTCGTCCGCCTCATGGTGGCCTCTAATACGTCCGCACTACAGGGCGCACCGCACATTTACAAAAAAATCTGAGACGTTTATATGCGCCTGATGGTCGTGAAAATACGGTACAAGGACAACACATAAATAACGTGATGGTGATTCGTTGTGTGTTGCACCAAGACAACTATTTGATATCCGCTGACACAAATTCCCAGCAGACAAATCAGCCCATTTCCAACGGAGCTTCGGTGTCATCTTTTGCATTTTCTGTTGGCTACATTGTCGTCGTTGACTGCTCGATTTGATATGGGACGACTCCTTTCATCGATTGCAAACATTTATGCTTTCCTCTTCAGAACTATTTGAATCATGTTCATAACTGGATGAGTAACAAGAAAGCATGTTCTCCGAATCTGAAGCCATTGTTTTGATTTTCGAGCAAGGCAAGACGTCTTGGCGTGACATCACGAACGAGGGGGCGGAACCTTCTGAAACTGGCCACTTCCGGGTTCAATTTGAAGTACTTTTTGGACACTAAGTCATTGTTATTGTTTTTCATTTGACTAAAAATATCAGACTGTGTGTTTTAAGTATTTTAGATGCTATAAAACGTTTTTCTGACGTCAGTTAGGAACCAAAAAAAGAGTGTTGGTGGTCCTTTAAAGATGAGCAGTAGCGCAAGGGCAAAGGAGGCGACGCGCTGAAAAGAAACAATTAGACGCCGCCGTGGACATTTTGCCGTTCGTCATCCCTGCTCAGGCGGAACACGACCAATAATGCCCCGCACCCCCATATGGCTGGAGAGTGAGCGAGCCTGAGTGGGATGCCTTGTTTCCTTCTGGCCGCTGCTTGGCATTGGCCCCACACGCTGATATCGTTAAATTGCTCATTAGAGGCGGAATAAAACACATCATTTGATTTATGGAGCCAGAACGTCTCCCCCAGCAAGCAGGTAGGTAAGCTGTGCAAATACAATTACAAGGCAACAAAGATTTGGGGGTGGCCGAGCTTATCGGAAGGACCCAATGGCTTCCTTCAAGCGCAAAAGCACAGCGACATTTAGGCAAGCAACTCGGCACGCCCTTCCCCATTTTATTTGTTTATTTTGGGTGTGGGACTTTCGGACCACCATAGTGCTCATCATCAGCTGCATGCGTGTGTGTGTACGTATAATGGCCTGCGGCCCCGTGCGATAACTGGTCGACGGCAGGTGCTGCTGTCGGCAGGAGGTTGTTTATGATTCAAAATTAACTTATTTTCTGGAGTATAAGGCACACCCCCAATTAATGATGTATGTTCGAACATTTTTTATATATGAGGTGCACCGGACTATAAGGCTCACCTTCAATGAATGAAAAAAGTGTTCCAAATATAATACAATATGCATAGATCAAAGTTTTCCACATACAGTGATTGGCTTACGAACTTAATTGGTTCCCAGAAAGTGTGTGTAAGTCAAAAAGTATGTATTCCAAACATTAATTTTCCATCGGAAACCATTAAAATGAGAATAATCCATTCCCAGGTCCCCTTAAAACATATCTTTAAAACTTATCTACTAAATAAGCCTTAAAACTACACAAAATATACCTTATTGTATGCATAATAAATGTGATATGGTTTTGTAATTAACGAAATAAACTGTACCGTATAATAAAGTCATTTTATTTACCTTTGTGATGGTCATTAATGGCTTGATGGAATGGAGTGGGAGGAGGTGGGAGGGAAAGTCACATTACATAAGGACTGTAGGAAGGAGGTTTAGCCGATCTTTCAGAGGCTTATGCCCAGGGACGGATTTCTCTTCCTGTGTAATGAAAGTCAGTTTTGGCATCTTTTTCCAAAAAAAAGGCCGGTTTCATCAGCATTAAACACTTGAGGAACGTAGCCTTCTTCTTCCACCATCTTGAGGAAAGATTCCTTGTCAGCTTTGCAGCTTTATCGTCAGAACTGGCTGCCTCACCATGACGAATGACACTATGAATCCCTGTACGACGCTTAAAGTTCTCGAACCTTGAAATCAAAGTTCTCGAGCCTTGAAATCATCAATGGATGACGAACTTCCAGGTTGCCTCAGATGAAATCCGAGTGACGTTGGCATGCGATAATTTTACCTAGTTCCTCATCAATTGTGTTCTGTCTAGCTGGGTTGATAGCTTTTGGATCGCTAATGTCTCAAGGAGATCTCGGTTGTACATCTTGGAAGTTGTGATATTGCAACAGATGCAAGCAGACACACTAGAAACTTCATGAACAGCTGGTTCCCTTGCTTGTCTTTTCATTACAAATTGAACTCATGGCCTGTGCGGGTTATTTGTGGAGTCTGATTGATGGGATATTTTAACCTTGCAGTCTACACTCACAAAGTTGAAAAAAGTCCAAATTTCACTGTGTTTTCTATCCATTTTTTTCTTTGTTAATGTGCTCACTCCCCTCCTCCTCACTCCTTCTCCTCACTGCTGCATGTCCTGCTCCGTGTATCCCCTCCCTCCTCTACCACGGATTTTGACCAATCACGTGCGGCTTTAACCGAAGACTGGGGGTGTGGAATAAAAAGTTGTTTGCCATTTCCAGCTTTGTTCACTTAAGAGATCCTGCTCCAACAACCGGCTTGTTTGCGAACGACATGTTTCATGTATAATTAGTTCCGTTTAGTACGATTCGTGGTTTTTATGATAATCCGGCTACTACGGTGCTCTTTTTCATCTCCCACCGGCCATTTTGCTATGTTTATAACGATACACGCCATCGATCGCGCCATCGGTCTCGCCATTGGTCGACTTGGTCATGTGACTTGGTCACGTGAGTTTGTTACGTGACCAGCTCCCGTGTAGCAGAGCCATTTTCATTTTCAGACGCTAGCTCGTGTGTAGCAGACGAGATTGAAGTGTTTGTGTTAAAAGGTAAAAATGGGAAGCAGAAGAAGATTGATGACTTTTTGAAATTGCACACATAATACAGTAAGATGTAAGCATTGCAGTTTCCCTGTTGTGTTATGTACATGCCCACTGTACTGTATATGAATGCAATCGTTTTTTGCAACAATGTTTCTTGTTTTGTCTGCTGAAGCGCGATGATTTTGAAAATTATTAACATTCCATACTGTGTATTAAAGGACAGCCGATGTCCCTTTTTATTCAAATGCAAATAAAAATGACTTCATGCCAAGACGTCTTGCATTGCTTGTGAATCCAAACAATGGCTTCAGATTCGGATAATATGCTTTCTTGTTACACATCCAGTTATGAATATGATTCAAATACACTGTAGTTCTGTAGAAGAAAGCATACATGTTTGCAATCGATTAAAGAATTATATGAAATCTGATCATGATATGATTATATGAAAATATGTATTATATATATATTATTTTTTTTTCCGAGATGGCGGCTGAGTAGGCAGCCATCAGCAAGTGCTCTCACATCGGAGCCATTTGACTACCATCGCTGGACAGCTCTGGGGCCATTGTGCTTTTTTTGCGCCTGTAACGGGCAGCATCTTCACAGCCTAGCTTTGTTCAGTGGAAAGGTCAGTGCTGTTGGACAGTCTGCGGTTGGATGGATGCATGGCTTGAGGAGCCCGCGATAAGAAGAAAGCAGCGTCAGGGCAGAGCGCCGATGCGTATGTGGAACTGTCGCGGCTTGGAATTGTAGCGGATTTATGTGGGACATGAGATGTGAGACAATGACTTTTCGGCAATGGATGCTACAGCTTCGTGTTTGCTTTCAACATTTAGCTTGTAGTAGACGTACAAATTCCACCATGACGTCCCTGATCCACTGCTGACATGGATGATTTGATCCTCTCCTCTTTTAACTAGAACTGCTTCATGTCATCACAAAGAGGGTACAGCAAGTCCTGAAGAATGAATGACTCTGTGTCTTTGTGTTGTCATATTTGTTATTTTTTCAATTTTTTTTTCCCAAGATGGCGGCGCGTGAACACGCAGTGGCTCCCCTCTCCCGGCAAATTGCCGTTTTCATGTTTATGTTTGTTAAAGTAATTATAAGTGCCTTGCATGCTGGGTCAGAGAGGACAGTAATTTCATCTGTGCTGTATGTCATGCATATTAGCGTATTTGACAATAAAGCTGACTTTGACTTTTGACTTTTGACTTTGATATGTGCCATTTTGAGGCAACATTCAGGGAACATCTCGCACCCAAAAAAAAAAAGAGGCACAAAATGGCGAGCTCATGGCCAGCTCCTTTTCTTATATGGCGTTTGGATGCCCTCTTGTGGCGGCCTTTGTTAAAGCAGTTCGGCGCAGGACGGATATATCGACAGCACGGTTATATCAACATTTTTTCTAACTCCCGAGAATATCGATATAACGAGACTTGACTGTAATTTTCTTTTTTTTGGCGTCTAACACAAAATTAGAAATTGCAGAATAGTATGTGTGGTATTTTCTGTATTTTTATTTGTTCAAAAATATTCCAGGGTTTTATCAGAGTTGATCACAACACAAGAATGAATATCATTTTTAGAGATTACCTATTGTCCTTCAAAGGACAACCAACCCCTCCGGAAAAGTTGTGTCCATAATTTGTAAAATCACTTCAAATGACTTCTACTGAGCGTATTTTACACAGATTCCACCGCATGTAGCTATATTTTACCTTTTAAGACTCGCGCTGAATATTCAGGAAGTCTTGTTTTTGAGTTGGTGACGATTCCTGACGTCACGTCACGGAGGGAACGTCCCTGATCGAGAAAGCGACACACAATGCATTTTGGGTACTTTGTTTGGTCTGAAAACTTCGTGTTGATCCGTGTTGATGGCGAAAATAGAAGGAAAACACATAAATAACGCGATGGTGAATCATTGTGTGTTGCACCAATAATACTATTTGATACTAGCTGACACAAATACTAGCAGACAAATCAGCCCATTTCCAACGGAGCTTTGACGCCATCTTGTGCATTTTCTGGGACGCTACATTTTATCCAGATGCCTCAAAATGACACGGAATTACTTCTTTAATCGATTGCAAACATTTATGCTTTCCTCTTCAGAACTATTTGAATCATATTCCTAACTGGATGAGTAACAAGAAAGCATCTTCTCCAAATCTGAAGCCATTGTTTTGATTCTCGAGCAAGGCAAGACGTCTTGGCGTGACGTCACAAACAAGGGGGCGGGACCTTTTGAAAATGAAACTTTCTCAGATCATTTTGAAGTAGTTTTGGGAGACTTTAAGTCATTTTTATTGGTGTTTTTCATTTGACTAAAAATATCAGCCTGTGAGTTTTGGGTATTTTAGCTGCTATAAAACATTTTTCTGATGTCAGGAAATAAAAAAATGGTGTCGGTTGTCCTTTAAAACATTTATTTTCCTTCGAGGTTTTCACTGAATATTTTGGCCTTAACATTTTCAAAAATAAACCAATTTCGTTTTTCTTGAGAGACTAATACCAAAACAAGCAAAAAAACCAACAAATTTTCTATTTGTAATAATTATGGCAAAAATGGACAATTATGATGAAATCAATAAAAAGGGTCATCTTTTGAAAAAAAATAACGGCCTTTAGGAGTGCCTTATACACTGAGAAATACATTAGCTCTTTGAAAAAAAAAAAAGTTGCTCTGGACTCACTCACATTCCGACATGCGTGAACATGCCCAACAAGCGAAAAATCTTTTCATGACACCAATTTTTCGGCAATAGGGGCCATTTCGGTCAACTGAACCGCATTTTTCCAAATGAACACACTGGCTAAAGTTAGTCTCTCTCAAGAATGCAACGTGCAACCCGATAACACCTTTTTTGTGCCTGCACCGCATCCCGGACCCGTGGGGCAACTTCATCCCCTGCGCGTAAGCAAAACTGACATCCTTGATAAAAGATTTATGAAGCAAAGATGCAAACGATAGAGCATCAACTCTCTCGGGTCCAGCGTCTTCCATCTGTGAAGGATCACCTGTTCTCAGGCAGGCTAAAGTGCTTGTTCACCGCTCGTGCTAACAGGCGCCAGGGCCAAAGAAGCAGGTGGGGGCGTAGGAGGGCAGGGGGTACTGCAGCAGGATGCGGGGAAACTGTGGATGGGTACGAAGCCCGACTGAGTAAGACAGACATTCTGGCAGGACATGTGACGTTGTAGCGCATCTTCTTTCAGCGACTTGATGCGCTCGCGTTTCTTCGGGCGACATCTCCCAAACACGCACGCTACTTTGTCGAGATAATTGCCTATCATCGTGATCGTCAATTGTGATTTGTCTATATGCAACGGAGTGTTTCACTACGATTATTAAAATATGACGGAAGTGACGCAACGGCGCACAGTATGGGACTACGTTCGCCATAGCTCATCAGAGAGAGCCACTTGGAGAAGTCGTATGGTGAGTCGCATTTCTCAGATGGCCTGGATTAACTTCCATTTTCATTACAATATATAATTTTGTTTCCCCTTTTGTACTGCCTAGTGCAGACATGGGCAAACCACGGCCCGCGGGCCACATACGGCTTTTTAATCTGGCCCACCGAGCTTGTCCAAATCATAGTAAAAACAGTGTCTGAAAGTCTAAAAAAGTTAGCGGACAACAGGGCAGACAACTCTGAAAAGTTGCCTGCCTGGCCATAAAGAAAGACGAGAAATCGCAAAAAAAAAAACATTGTCACAAAGTACATATATATTTTTTTAATTAAGGCTGTACCTACCACAAATGCTACCATGGTTAATTTACAGTAAATATCTGTGGCTGAAGATTTTGCTCCAGTTGTCGTTTGCCGTCATGGTGCACAATGCATTGTTTGAGTTGCGTTGTCTCCTACAAGCCACTGAGCGCCTTTCATAACTCTCAAGTACACTTTACAGTCACGGTATAATGTAAGTTTACATTTTGTAGCGTCACAAATTTTGTTAGCTTCTTTTGAATCTTTCTTCTGGGGCTGAGGTTCTGTGCATCTACTTTGGAAAATGATATGCAAATGCATGACCTTATAACGCTTGGGAAAGTCCGAAGCACGAAGCAGGCAGCTGCCAGTAGCCTATGTCTGTGTGCTTGGCAATGATACACATGTACTGTTTGCGTGTGACGGCGAGGGCGTCCGTGGCGAGTTTGTAGAGGGCGCTAAGGATAATCCATCCATGATTTTGCGGAATTTAACACAAGTAGATATTATTGAGCTTGAATATTTCGTTGTGTGATAATATGTTTTGAATGTTGAAAGTGATTCCATTTTTCAATAAATGTTGATTTCTTTAACTTTCCACTTTCGATTGAAACTTATTAGAAACAGACGCAATCTTGATAAATCACAATGCGTATGTTATTTTAATCTATTTCCATTTCCTCTTCCCAGTGTCTGCAAAATAGTATGTAAACGCCATATTTTGCATATTCCTTGAGACAAATGTATGAACTGATAAGGGCTATTTTTCACATTTGAAAGACTGTTAATAAATCAATCAAAAAACATCCCTTTCATCCCTTTGCTGCTGTGAAATGTAAATGTCTCCACTGCGAGACTAATAAAGGCAAATCCAATCCAATCCAAAATGGGTTGTAGTGTTCTTACTGTGCTATGAAGTTTGCACACACTACATTTAAAAGACAACCGACATCACTTTTTTGTTTCCTAACTGACATCAGAAAAACATTTTATAGCATCTAAAATACCCAAAACAGTCAGTATGACGTCTGATATGACGTCTTGCCTTGCTCGAGAATCAAAACATACATGTTTACAATCGATTAAAGAATTTATTCTGTGTCATTTTGAGGGATCAGGGGTGGGGGGATGTCGCACCAAAAAAAGGCAGAAGATGGCGACAAAACGTGTGGAAATGGCTCAACATTTTTGTCACAACACACAAAGATTCACCATCGCGTTACTTTATGTGTTTTCCTTCTAATTTCGCCATCAACACTGATCAACACGAAGATTTCAGAGCAAACAAAGTACCGCAAAATACATTGACGTCATCAAAGGACTGCTACAGTGTATCCTTTCTCGGTCAGGGGCGTTCCTTCAGTGAGGACTCGTCACCAACTCAAAAACAAGACTTCCGGAATATTGAGCGTGAGTCTTAAAGCGTAAAATATAGCTATATGCCGTGGAATATTTGTAAAATACACTCAGTAGAAGTCATTTGAAGCGATTTGACAAATTATGGAAACAACTTGTCCGGAGACGTCAGTTGTCCTTTAATGCTTTAGTATATCCGGCCCAAACACGCCAAATGCCCCGGGCCCGGCCCCTCTATAAAATTTTGAAACCTATTGTGGCCCGCGAGTCAAAAAGTTTGCCCACCCCTGGTCTAGTGTTATCTAATTAGTTCCCTGATTCCTTTCGAATCCAGATTACTGTTTGTATCATTATTTAATTCAAGTTTTGTCGAGTGGAACTTTGAAGCAGTTGTGCTTCATAGTGCTTTTCTGTTGCGCAGTTATTCGCAACCCATGCGATTTCACCTATCCCTTCTGCCATACTGTGTTGCACGTAATGATTGTTTCATTTCGGTTTTATTGTATAGTATTTTGCTTCTTGTGTCGTTTTTCATTTGGCCGTGAGTGTTAGTGGCATGTCGGCAGTTCGCTGTTGCCGCCACTGCTATTTTATTATTTATCCTTTTATGCATGGTTTTATTGTTTTATGTATTGTAATTTTTATTGTAAAGTGTCCTTGGGTGCTCAGAAAGGTGCTTGTAAATTAAATGTATTATTATTATTATTATTATTATTATTATTATTATTATTCAGCACACCGCCTTGGTTGTGCCGGCCGTCTCGGCATGTGATGCGTTCAGGGACAACATGTAAATAACAGTGAACTTGTTGTATTTCCTTTTTCTGTAAATAACAACTCTACGATCACACGTTGTTCATTCTATTTTGTTATGTACACTGTTTTGCATTCAGGACTGCAAATTTCCCCATTGTGGGACGAATAAAGGTATTCTGATTCACCCATCCCTTCTGTCACACTGTGTTGCAGCAATAAAATAAAGAAAAAGACACATCCACACGTCTGGTATTATTGAGACAGCAGCAACGTCAAGCCAGTCACTATTTTGACACCCGTCACATATACAACACGTGCCACCTGTAGACTTTCAGCTCAGCCCGGACCCAAATGAGGACAAGCACACACAAAAACGGATGCATTCGCAATATTACACATGGCTGCAAGCGAAAATGAGGAAGTGACTTGAGACTTCCCAAAACTCGGAAGTCTCCCAGGTGATCAATGCCTGGAATATTCATCAAAGGTGCATTCCAGAGTTTTATCTTAGCACAAACCTAAGTAAGCAATTCCTGTCTTTCAATCACATTAACGAGTGTTAAAACCGTCGCTAGCTCGCGCGGTAAAGAGACAGCTAGTGAGATAGCTTGAAATAAATGAGACTCAAGGCTGTCAATTTGGAACAGCAGCTAAAAATCCCGCCCGCTACCAAAAGAATCACAGCGACAAGAACCTCGACCGACGACAGGATCAGCCTACGTCATCCGTTTGGTTGAACGGAAGCGTCGGGCCATGTTTGTCAAAAGCGATGCAGGGTGTCCTCGGATTCCGCATTGGACGCCTCATTCCACTTGTGATTCAGATAAAGCAGTCGCCATGCGTGGCAGCTTTGACTGAGTTGCACGCCTGGAGAGCGACATTCATCCAAGGCTCCCAAAGCAGGTGGAGAGGGGGGAGAAAATGGCAGGCTTTGTTTGTCGCTTGCCTCCTCCCACGGTTTTGCTGCTTGCCGATTCTGTTGAGTGACCTTCTGGGGCAGGCTCCTCCCTAAGAGGTGGCCTCTTTCAAAGAGGGGTCACACTTGCTTCAATTGGGCCTTCTATTCATCTCCTGCATGAACTTGATACTCCTCCTCGCAGGCAGCCCCGTCGTCAACGCCAACCAGCCCCCAAAATCTGCAACAACATCTCACTGTTCAACAGAGACTCCATTTTGCCCTGCTTTAAAGGACAACCGACTCAATTTTTTTGTTTCCTAACTGACATCAGAAAAACGTTTTGTAGCATCTAAAATACCCAAAACACGCAAGCTGATATTTTTAGTCAAATGCAAAACAGCAATAAAAATGACTTAAAGTTGCCCAAAACTGCCACTAATGAGCTCGAAACAGCGGAGATTCACAAAGTCCCACCCCCTTGTTCGTGACGTCACGTTAGGTTTGGCCCATCCACAAAGATGCTTTCTTGTTACTCATCCAGTTATGAATATGATTCAAATAGTTCCGAAGAGGAAAGCATACATGTTTGCAATCGATTAAAGAAGTCCTTCCGTATGAATTCGAGCCGTCTGCAAGCGATGAAACCGGTGGAGATCTGGACTCTCCGATGCAGCAGCCCAGAAAATGCACAAGATGGCGCACAAGTGGCGTTTCATCCAGTATATGGAGCCGCTAAATATGAGCCGACCTTCGGTTAAAGCCGCCCGTGATTGGTTAAAATCCGTGGTAGAAGACAGCGGGGTGGGTTTTCCGCACACACACAAAAGAGACAGCGGCACAATTTGAGCAGCACACGAACATCAGAGATATTGAGACGAGAGAGAGCTCGACAGCGCTACAGAGTAACAAATGACACGGTGGAAAGTGGATGTTTGTCCGATCGGTTTGCTCCACTAATATGGCGATTACTCTCAGTCACCAGGTGAGCTCACAGTTAACATGCAGTGTGACTAAATGAGTAAACATGCATCAAACTTCCGTTATCCAAGCGCCGAGCAGAGTCCCCCCATTGCAGTTACTTTCAGGGGGAACACTCCCTCGCCACTTTCTCAGTCCTCACAAGATTTACGATGTGAAAAAAGGGAACAGGGGGTGTCGGGGGGATGTGCGGTTGTGACACACAGGGGGTGTCGGGGGGATGTGCGGTTGTGACACGAGCAACCCAAGCGGCAGACTAAAGGCTTTTGTAAGCCCTACAAACAGCCTACAAATCGGATTATGGGTGGAGAAAAGAGTCGTTTCCATTGAAAAGCCTTCTCGTGACAGGGTGGACATTGTCTGTACAATGACAGACAGGACATGCATAGAGAATGATGCTCATCTACATAAAAGAGGAAAGTGTCCGATTGAATGTCGCGGTGCAAGACGCTAACGTGTCATTGGCGCTCTCAGGAAAAGTCCAGGCTCTTCGTGATCGGCTGCTATCATCAGTGTCTGAAGCTCATGAAAAAAACACCTAAAAAAAGTGCCTACCCAAATAAAGTTGCCTGCCCCATTTTTCACAACTTGAAACACAATAAGACGACTAATCGCAAAAAAAAAAACCATTGTTGCAAAGTATTAAGGAATGAAATTCAGAATGTATAACAGACCAACACTTTAAAATGAAGTAATTGATGTACCTACCACAAATGATCCCTTGCTTAATTTATGGTAAATATCCCTTGCTGATGATTTTGCTCCATTTGTCGCTTGTCCCTACACTTCCCGGCAGGTTGCACAATGCAATGTTTGCGTTGGGTCGACTGCTACAAGCCACGCAAACTCCTCTTTCCACGATGCTTTTAATGTATGTTTACCTTTTGTAGTGTCATACATTGTGTTAGCTTCTTTTGAATCTTTCTTCTGGGGCTGAGGTTTTGGCTTGATTCCAAAACACTTACTCATTTCTCTTGTGTTCTCTGTGCGTCTACTTTGGAAAGTGATATGCAAATGCAGAAGCACAAAGTTATTCGATGCAGGCTTTTGATTGGCTGCCGAGTATGCAATTTGCGAAACGAACCGACATTAAAAAATTTCCAAACAGAACAAAGATTTCAAAATCAGAATAAAGCAAACGTTTGATTTCGACATACGTTTGACATAAAGGTTGCACGCCCGGGCATCCGGGCAGACGTTATTTCAGACACTGCTATCATGTGGGAGAAAAGAAGGAGGACGGAGGGCAGGAATGAGCCACGTGAAGATGACCAAACAGCGGCTGAAACCAAAGAAGCTTCTACGTGTATTGTCCTCCATCTTGGAGGAACAACTCGGAACCCGGAAAGGGCTTCACCTCAGTCCAGAAAATCCAAATTGATTTTGCCTGATGTCAGCTGGCTTGGAAAAAAAAGTTGGCAAGCAGAAGACGTTTTGCACACTTCTTTGTTTTCTTGACTCGTAATCTCTTAAAGCCCATCGTAGATCAATCACTTGGCCAAGCATGTTGGAGGAGCCTGTCAGACCTCACTGCTGTGGCCTTCCTTCAGTCAAACAAATGAAACAGTCGGCGGCTTTACAGGAAAAAAACAACGATGTCAAAGACTTTCAGTCAACGAGAGGGAAGAATAATGAGGGCTGTGAATGTCAAAATGTATGGGGCCAAGAAAAATGATGCAGACAGTAAAAAGAATGATATCAAGATCATGCTGTGTTTTCTTATTTTTTTACACGTATTCACTTATATATTCGCTTACAAACTTAATTGGTTCCCAAAAAGTGTGTGTAAGGCGTTAAGTGTGTCTTCCAAGCATTAATTTCCCATAGGAAACCATTAACATGAGAATAATCCATTCCCAGGTCCCCATAAAAAAACATTTTCTACGAAATAATCCTAAAAACTACACAAAATATACCTTATTTTATGTCTAAAAAATGTGCTATCGTGTTGTAATTAAAGAAATAAACTGTATTGTATAATAAAGTTGTTATATTTACCTTTGTGATCGTCGTTGATGGCTTGATGGAATGGAGAGGGAAGATGTGGGAGGGAGAGCCACATTCCATCAGGACTGTAGGAAGGAGGGTTAGCCTATCTTTTATAGGCTTATGCCCAGGGACAGACTACTCTTCCTGTGTAATGAAAGTCCAGTTAGGCATCTTTTCCCAAAAAAGGCCGGTCTCATCAGCATTAAACTATTGATGACAAACGTAGCCTTCTTCTTCCAGATCTTGAAGAATGATCCCTTGTAAGCTTTGGCAGCTTTATCGTAAGAACTGGCTGCCTCACCATGACGAATGACACTGTGAATCCCTGTACGACGCTTAAAGTTCTCGAACCATTCGTGGCTAGCCTTGAAATCATCAATAGATGACGAACTTCCAGGGTGCATCTTGACGATATTTTTTCATAATCCGAATTAACAGAAGTTTTGCAACCTCTTCTATTGCCCGAGGCTGTTGCTTAGACAAAATGGAAACACCTTTTTCGTCACTTTTTTGTTTCTTAACTGACATCAGAAAAACATTTTATAGCATCTAAAATACCCAAAACACACAGTATGATATTTTTATTTAAATGCAAAACACCAATAAAAATGACTTAAAGTGTCCAAAATCTGCAAAAAATTGAGCTGCGAATTAGGCATTTTCAGAAAGTCCCGCCCCCAGTTTGTGACGTCACGCCAAGACGTCTTGCATTGCTTGAGAATCAATGGCTTCAGATTCGGAGAATCTGCTTTCTTGTTACACCTCCAGTTATGAATATGATTCAAATAGTTCTGAAGAGGAAATCATACGTTTGCAATCGATTAAAGAATTTATTCCATGCCATTTTGAGGCAACATTGGGGAGAAACAATCACCAGAAAAGAGGCACAAAATGGCGACCTCCTGTGGCCACCTCCGTTTCCACAGGCTGATAAATTCGTTATATGGAGCTTGGACACCCTCTTCTGGTGGCTTTTGGGTGCAACACAAGGTTTTCAGACCAAACAATACAGCAAAATACATTGATGTGATGGAATGACTGCTACAATGTGTCTTTTTTTGGTCAGGGGGCATTCCTTTAGTGACGTCACGTACGGGCTCGTCACCAACTAAAAAACAAGACTTCCTGAATAATCAACGCGGGTCTTAAAACGTAAAATATAGCTATATGCGGTGGAATCTTTTTAAAATACGCTCAGTAGAAGTCATTTGAATCCATTTTACAAATTATGGACACAATTGTCCGGAGACGTCGGTTGTCCTTTAATAGCTTCTTTGTTCCGAAGGATGGTAGCAATGCTCGACTTAGCATACGTACTGGGCCGCTAAGTCAAACAAACGCACACCTTGTTAGTGTTTCTCGATGATTTACTTCTTCTGCTCAACCGTAATTTTGTTTTGTGTCCTCTTCGGCTGAACACTAGCCGGTTGTGGGGACTTTTTTGGTCCCATCACAGCAAGTATCTGTGATAACAAATTCTTGAAGACAAACGACGTATGCACTCTGAGAAAGAGCGTGCGAAATGTAGGCCGGCAGTGGCACTGTTCGGCCATGTGGTTTGGTTTCTTCCGCCGAAATCTAGTCCGCCAGCCATTGTGGCGCTCTGTGACTTTCCTGAAAAATAGTTCGGATGCCAAGATTCTATTCTCGGGAGTTTAACGTTCGGAAGGCAAAACGTTTGTTAGCTAAAACATTCGTAAGCCGAGGTATCACTGTATAGTCAACCCCGAGTTTTCAAACATCTCGGTTCTTGACCAATTCGATTTTAGACCAAAAATGTCGGGTTTTTTATGCCTCTGTTTGCAACCGAAAATGGGTTCTCGACCAAACTGAACGCACCTTAATGTACCACTTAACTACACAATTCCAAAACTCCCACCACCACACCCCCATACATGATGCAGGGTAATATCAGATCTATCCATCTCTCACATATAATTACACTCTCTCACTCTCTCACTTTCTCTCTCACTCTCATCCACTCACTCTCATCCCCTCACTCTAGCACACACACACACGCACACACACACACACACACACACACACACACACACACACACACACACACACACACACACACACACACACACACACACACACACACACACACACACAGACAAACAGACACAAGAAAACACACACGCCTGTTTCAATTGTTTTGTGAGGTCCGGATAACTCCAGATAATGGAGTGAGGACCACCGTTGCTGATAAATTTAGGGAAGAACGAGTGTTACATTTGAACACTTAATGTCCCATTTCCCACTTCAACTTCTTTAAAAACAAATACATAAAAAGTGGACCTGAAATAACATCAGGAGTGAGGTTTCTGAATGGGTACATTCAAAGTCCTCACCCCTGTCGTGAATTTGGTTAAAATAGCGTTTTACTTTTTGTGGTATGAACTTTTTCCTCTCATTAACCACGCACACACACACATAAACACACACAGTGGGTAAAAAGTGTGTATACAAGTGAAATGAAAATACACAAAATAAAAAATCACTTTGGGTGAATTTGTGAGGACCTTTCTGAAACTTTAACAGATGCATGTATAGACCCTCTAGAAGCCTTTAGAATGAAAAACTTGTGAGGACCGGCCAAAAGGTTCTCACTTGTCAAAAATGTCCTCACTGCGTATGGCAGGGGTCGGGAACCTTTCTGACTAAGAGAGCCATAAAAGTAAAATATTTAGAAATGTTTTTCAGTGAGAGCCACACGCACACGTGCGCGCGCACACGCACACGTGCGTGCCCGCACATGCGCGCGCGCACACGCACACAAACACGCATGCAAACACGCACGCACGTGCGGCCACTTTTCGAGAAATTTCTGAATGTATTATTTAAAATAACTTTGTGATAGCGTTAACATGAATGGTTTTCCGTTCCTCGTGATTGGTAAAAATCCAGGCAAACGATCGGAATGAAATTCAACTTGCCGGTCCAGAGGCGAAGTTACTGCTAGCTAGCCTGCACACGGCTCATAAGCCTCCACACATGCTATCTGTAATATACTTCTCGCAGAAGTATGTTGATGCTAACGTTAACATGGGGCTTGTTAAAATGTCACTGACATTCGACTGTTTCATCGATGGTATTGTTTCATTGCAAATTACAATCAGAACATTTTCTCTCCCCAAAGACTAATGCTGCAACCTGGAGCTGAACACGCTCAAGACAGTTGAGATGATCGTGGACTTCAGGAAACATCCATCACCACAGCTACCCCTCACACTATCCAACTGCCTGGTGTCAACCGTTGAGACCTTCAAGTTCCTGGGAATCACAGTCTCCCAGGACATGAAGTGGGAGGTCAACACCAACTCTATCCTGAAAAAGGCCCAACAGAGAATGTACTTCCTGAGGCTGCTAAAGAAGCATGACCTGCCACAGGAGGTACTGCAACATTTCCACACGGCTGTCATCGAATCCATCCTGTGTTCTTCCATCACCGTTTGGTTCGGGGCCGCCACAAAAATGGACAAAATCCGACTTCAACGGACAGTTAGGACGGCGGAAAAAATCATTGGCACTGCCCTACCCACTCTCGAGGACTTGCACACTGCAAGAATCCAAACTAGGGCGCGGAAAATCCTACTGGACCCTCCGCACCCTGCCCACCACCTTTTCCAGCTACTCCCCTCAGGCAGGCGCTACCGATCCATGCGCACCAAATCCAGCAGACATTTAAACAGCTTCTTCCCCCAAGCCATTAACTCTTTGAACTCTTTCAACAGTAGCCAAAATGGAACTGTATAGTGGCACTTAGCAGTTTTTTTTTTTTTTTTACAACGATACTAGTGCAGCGTGTTCTACCGGAAACAAATTCCTTGTGTGTTCTACATACTTGGCAATAAAGATGATTCTGATTCTGATTCTGATTCTCTCCCCAAAGGCTAATGCTCCGGTGCATTCAAGCTGAAATGCACTCGTTGGGCTCATTTAAAGGGGCGTTTACCTGTTTCAACGTGACGGCCAGGATCATCCAATCAAAATGGCGCTTTCGGCCAACTTAGGTCAGTGTCATCCAATCAAAATTGTGCTTTCCGCCAACTGCAGCCCCAACGGGAAATGAACGGCGAAAAAAACGAGAATATGTATTTAGTTTTATCGGCGAGCCATTTGCAATCATCAAAAGAGCCATATATGGCTCGTGAGCCATAGGCCCCTGACATATGGTATAAGATGTTAGTGGTCCTTACAAGACCAGTCATACAAACACACACACACACACACACACACACACACACTCACACTCACACTCACACTCACACACACGCACACGCACACACACACACACACACACACACACACGCACACACACGCACACACACACACACACACACACACACACACACACACACACACACACACACACACACACACACACACACACACACACACACACACACACACACACACACACACACACACACACACACACACACACACACAGAGTGGTCAGCAAAAGCAGCACTTTCTCTCTGATGATGATGTCGAGGATATAAACTAACAAGCGTCCAGTTCGGCTCAGCTCAGCTGGATGTGATTAAGCAGCATTTTCAGGAGAGCGTACTGACAACACAGTGCAGCTCTTTCCCTCGACATAGCATCACCCGAGGAGGCCATTATGCAGCCTTGTCAGCAGTTAACCTTCCAGTTGCACTTCAAAGCAAAATGGGGATGGGCGGGGGGGGCATGAAGGTGAATCCACAGTGCTCTCGCAGGCGTGCACATTTCACGCCTCTGCGGGGGGGGGGCAGGACCAAACCAGCGTGCTCAGCAGTCATCAAACAACTTCCCGTGGCTGCTGTTTATATCCAAACGCATGAAAACTGCCATGCGTCCGTCCTCCTGGCCCGATTGGTCAGAGGACAGAACGTTGACTGTCGCTCTCTGTCAGACAGCAAACAGGAACCAGATTAACAGTGACGAAAGCTATACAAGTGTCACCTGGAACGGTGGTACGTATCGGCGATAACCAACTGCAAAAAAAAAAAGTTACGTTGATGCTGGGCGCCAGGATGAACTTGGTCTTCCCTCCTTTGACTGTCTGTGTAAGCTCTCAGTCATACAGGAGTGGTCCATCAATGAGAAGGTTTCTTCAGCCGTCATCTGTACTTCTTTTAAAGGACAACCGACGTCTCCGGAGAAGTTGTGTCTATAATTTGTAAAATGGCTTCAAATGACTTCTACTGAGCGTCTTTTAATAAGATTCCACCGCATGTAGCTATATTTTACGTTTTAAGACTCGCTCCGAATATTCAGGAAGTCTTGTTTTTGAGTTGGTGACGAGTCCATACGTGATGTCACCAAAGGAATGCCCCCTGACCGAAAAAAGACACATTGTAGCAGTCCTTCCATAACGTCAATGTATTTTGCTGTACATGTTTGGTCTGAGAACCGTGTTGCACCCAAAAGCCGCCAGAAGAGAGCATCCAAGCTCCATATGAGGAATTTATCAGCCTGTGGAAGCAGAGGTGGCCACTGGAGGTCGCCATTTTGTGCCGCTTTTTTTTGAGTGAGAGATTTTCCCCCAATGTTGCCTGAAAATGGTACATATAATTCTTTAATCGATTGCAAACATGTATGCCTTCCTCTTCAGAACAATTTGAATCATATTCATAACTGGATGTGTAACAAGAAAGCATATTCTCAGAATCTGAAGCCATTGTTTTGATTCACAAGCAATGCAAGACGTCTTGGTGTGACATCACAAACTGGAGGCGTGACTTTCTGAAAATGCCCAATTCGCAGCTCAATTTTTTGCAAATTTTGGACACTTTAAGTCATTTTTATTGGTTTTTACATTTGACTAAAAATATCATACTGCATGTTTTGGGTATTTTAGATGCTATAAAAGGTTTTTCTGATGTCAGTGAAAAAACAAAAAAGTGACGTCGGTTGTCCTTTAAGGTGTCAGACGTTTCACTTCTTATCCAACAGGCTTCGTCAGCGAACTATTTTTTTTTTGCTGGTAGTTTTGGCCCGATATATATACCTACTGTCCAGAAATGGCAGTGCCAGACTCTGTTATGATTGGTCCCTGCTCTCAGGTTGGGGGCAGAAGAGGACTACTCCCTGCGGCTACACCGATTACTTCTATTGCCCTGACTGATTACCTCTATTGTCCTGCCTGAGTATGGTGTCTACGACTGGCCTAATTGCACCATTTGCTCTGGTATCACCTCATCAGCATAACTAAGCCTATGTTGCCTAAGAAGTCTGTTGTACGAACAATCCACATTGAACCTCACCCCACCATGCCGATTTAGTGAAGGGTTTTGTTGTTTCGTGAAAATAGCTTCTTTCACTCCCTTTTCAAACCATCTATGTTCTTTCGCTAAGATTTTAACCTCATTGTCGTCAAATGAGTGGTTGCTAGCTTTTACGTGCATATGTACTGCAGATTGAGGCCCACTAGCTTTACCCCTGCGATATTGATTTGATAATTTGTTTAGTCTCCCCAATTTATTGCTCTTTACAATTTTCATTTTTACAATGTATTGAAATTTTAGTTCGCTGACGAAGCCTCTTGGATAAGAAGTAAAACGTCTGACACCTTCAAAGTAGTACAGATGACGGCTGAAGAAATCTTCTCCTTTGACTCTGTTATCTTTGAGCTCTTTGAGGAGATTTGCAATTTGTTCTTCACTTTTCTCCCATGCCGACGCTTGAATATCTTTCAGCTTAAAAAAGACAAAAAAAGTCTTCTGATCTGGTATTCAAAATAAGGTTTCAAGATGAAGCTATTGACAGGCAGAGCCATGTTTGCTGGAAGCATGTTTACCCCGCATACATTTGCATGTTTATTTCGTTCATGTGCACCATACCCTTTGGAAATGAATGCATATTCAAATGCCCACCAATACTCGCCGAGATGCACTTTTTGCCATTTGAGAGACGGAATATCAGCGCGGACAACTAAGTGCTTCTCTGCGAAGGAACGGCATCAAAATTCCATCCACGATTAGAGTGTGACTGGCAACTTGTAGCCAAGCTGCGGGTCACTCTCAACACGATGAAAAACAATTCGGGAAAATGTCGATGAAAGACTGGAAAAAAAACAAAATCATCCAATTTTGTATTGGATTGTCATCAAATTGTGAGTATAGTTTTTGCTTTTTTGAATGTTGCTGTGCCGATGACCATTTTGTGTTTGGGAGCCTTTTACTGAGCATCTTAATCTTTATTAAGTTCATCAAGTTGCTTGCTCCTAGCAAATTGGCGTTTTCGTGTTTATTATGTTTGTTAAAGGACAACTGACGGCACAAAATCACTTCAAATGACTTCTACTGAGCGTATTTTACAAAGATTCCACCGCATATAGCTATATTTTACATTTTAAAACTTGCGCTGAATATTCAGGAAGTCTTGTTTTCGAGTTGATGACGATACCCTAAGTGACGTCACGGAGGGAACGCCCCTAACCGAGAAAGTTACACGCAATGCATTTTGAATTCTTTGTGTTGATGGCGAAATTAGAAGGAAAACACATAAATTACGCAATGGTGAATCGTTGTGTGTCTTGCACCAAGACTACTATTTGATTCTAGTTGACACAAATTTCCAGCAGACAAATCAGCCCATTTCCAACGAAGCTTGGGCGCCATCTTTTGCATTTTCTGGGACACTACATTGCTGTCATTGACGGCTCGAATTGATATGGGAGGACTCCTTTAATCGATTGCAAACATTTATGCTTTCCTCATCAGAACTATTTCAATCATATGCATAACTGGGTGAGTAAGAAGAAAGCATCTTCTCCCAATCTAAAGCCATTGTTTTGATTCTAGAGCAAGGCGAAGACGTCCTGGGGCGGGACCTTCTGAAACTCGCCATTTCCGGGGTTATTTTGAAGTAGTTTTGGGACACTTTAACTTATTTTTATTGGTGTTTTTCATTTGACTAAAAATATCAGCCTGCATATTTTGGGTATTTTAGATGCTATAAAACGTTTTTCTGATGTCAGTTAGGAAACAAAAAAATGGTGTCGGTTGTCCTTTAAAGTCATTGTAAGTGCTGGTTCCGAGAGGACGGTAATTTCATCTGTGCTGAATGTCATGCATATTAGCATATTTGACAATAAAGCTGACCTTGACTTTGTTTTGTAGCCACAATGGGACATAAGCCAGTGTCTTCTTGTACCGGTCCCAAGTTGTGTCAGGAAGGGCATCGGACGTAAAAGCTTGGCAAAAAACAAACATGCGAATTAAACCTCTGAAGATGGAGGACACTGATTCGCTTAGGCGACCCCTTGAAGGGAAAAAACGAAAGGAAAAAAAAGAAGATTGGATTGGATATACCTTTATTCGTCTCGCAGTGGAGAAATTTACATTTCACAGCAGCAAAGTAATGAAAGGAAGAGGAAAGGAAAGAAAGAAGTAGAAAACAAAATACATGAGCTGATGGAAAGTCAGCCACTGTCGCGGCGCCATCTTGAAGGAAAAAAAAACTAAACAACGAATAATATGACAACACAAAGACACGAAGAGTCATTCATTCTTCAGCACTTGCTGTACCCTCTTTGTGGCATGAAGCAGTTCTAAATGAAAGAGGAGAGGATCAAAGTGTTCTTTTCAGCAGTGGATCAGGGACGTCACGGTGGAATTTGCATGTCTACTACTGTCATGATCTGGTTGGTGACCAACGGGGGGCGCTGTCGGCCCCGCCTGCACCTGCACAGGTGCTGGTCGTCCCGATCAGATTGGCGACCAATGGGTAGCGACGTCAGCCCTGCCTGCAGCCTCGCAGGTGCTGGTCGTTTTAATCACTGACACTTAAAGGGACACCCGGCACGACCATCCGGTGTCGGTTCATGGTTTGCTGCATGTTTGTTGCATGCTTTGTATGTTTGTTGCATGCATTGTGTATGCTGTGCATGTGTTTGTTTAACCTTGGCGGACTTTTACTTTTGGTCTTCTTTTGATACTTTGTATTTTTTCTGTTCAGATGATTTTGATGTTTTACATTTTGTTCCTGCTGACCTTTATTTTAATACAATTTGTCAAACAACCTCCTGCTCCCTCCTGCCTGCTTTTTGGGATCCGCACCCGCCATCACCACCTTGCAAACCGTGACAACTACAAGCTAAATATTGAAATCAAACATGCAGCTGTAGCATCCATTGACGAAAAGAGATTGTCTCACATCTCCAGCCCCACATAAATCCGCTTCGATTCCAAGCCGCGAAAGTTCCGCATACATATCGGCGCTGATGCTCCTTTCTTCTTATCGCGGGCTCCTCAAGCCATGCATCCATCCAGCCGCAGACTGTAGGATAGCGAAGGCGCGCGGAGAAGGCGCGCGGCGAAGGCGTGCGGCGGTTCAAACGTGATCACAAAGCACCCGGACAGAGCTCCACGTGAACGGATGGAGGCTACCTTCATCCGCAGTGCGTCAGAGTTTAGCAAGTGGGCAGCTCTCTTCTTCTCCATTAGCTTCTTCATCTCTTTCACTCGCAGCCAACGCCGGGTGACCGGAACAATGCCATGTGATCGACGTGGCCATTTTAGCCCAAGCCAAGGCGAAATGCAAAATGAGGTTGCTAACTGGAGTTGCAACAATCTCTTGAACCCCGTTGAATGGGATGAAACGCCGGACAATCAAAGTCCATTAGCGTTACGGCAAAAGTATGCCGGGATGACCCCCCCCCCCCCCCTCAATCGCAGGTGTACTGAGCCAGCCCAAAGAAAACATTCATCCGTGAGTTTGAATTATGCATATAAATTTGCCACCGGTTCAAAAAACTGCTTTGGCAGTTAGGTGGCTCAGGGTGCGGAGGAAGTAAATAAATAATCCGCTTTAATAATTCATTAAAATTCATGTTGCTTTGCCTCCAGCCTTGACGCTATTTCAAATGCAGCCTGCGAGGGGCTCCAACATATGGCTGGGTGTGTGTGCGCGCGAGGGTGTGTGGCAAAAAAAATAGGGGGTGAAAATAGAAGATGCAAAATGCATCCTCATAATCATGTACACCAGGTGTTAAATATGTGTCTTACATGTCTTAAAGGACAACCGACACCATTTTTTGTTTCCTAACTGACATCAGAAAAACGTTTTATAGGATCTAAAATACCCAAAATACGCAGGCTGATATTTTTAGTCAAATGCAAAACACCAATAAAAATGACTTAAAGTGTCCCAAAACTGCCACAAAATGAGGTCTGCAGTGGGCAGATTCAGTAAGTCCCGCCCCCTTGTTCGTGACGTCATTAATGGTCACACACTGCCTTGCTCCAGAATCAAAACAATGGCTTGAGAGAGTTCAGATTCGGAGAAGACGCTTTCTTGTTACTCATCCAGTTATGAATATGATTCAAATAGTTCTGAAGAGGAAAGCATAAATGTTTGCAATGGATTAAAGAAGTCCCTCCGTATGAATTCGAGCCGTCTGGAGTCCATTGTAGTGCCCAGAAAATGCACAAGATGGCGCACAAGCTCTGTTGGAAATGGGCTAATTTGTCTGCTGGGAATTTGTGTAAACTCACACCTTCTTTATGCGTGTTACCACAATTGGCTACGACACACGATTCACCATCATGTTATTTATGTAGTTTTCCTTCTAATTTCGCAATCAACACTGTGTTTTCAGGCGAAAAAATGCATTGTGTGTCGCTTTCTCGGTCAGGGGCGTTCCCTCCGTGACATCACTTAGGACATCATCATCAACTCGAAAACAAGACTTCATGAATATTCAGTGCAAGTCTTAAAACGTCAAATTTAGCAATATGCGTTGGAATCTTTGTAAAATGCGCTCAGTAGAATTGATGTGATTTTGATTTATGATTATGGACGCAACTTGTCCGTGGGTGTCTGTTGTCCTTTAAATGTTTTGGAAAAGGGCGCAGAGAGATCGACACTTGTCAACATATCATCCCCTTGGTTGCTCCACTTCTCCGTGAAAGGGGATATTCAATCTCTGGAGTGTGGAGATAAGTTCAAAAAGTGCTTTGGGCTGCGCACGGCGAACTGGCTGTCAAGATGGCAAACACAGATGTAACAAGACTGCAAATTGGAGCTAAAAGTCAGCACGTCAAGGCAGAGAGAAGGTAAAAGAGGAAAAGAGTTCAAAAGCAGTCCGTCCGCAGCGGCTCATTTCTTTCCCAGCAATTTGAATGAAACCAGAGCATCAACCTTCATGCGTGCGTGCGGGTGGGAGAACCAGTGACGTCGCGGTTCAAATTCGGTCACACGTTCTACCAGGGGGCCGAGGACGACCGCCGTTTTGTAACGGTACCTGCAACTTACTGAAAATCTTTCACTTGGAAAGAAATCTCGAGGACTTGTACACTGCAATATCCAAGACAAGGGCACGGAAAATCCTACTGGACCTTCCGCACCCTGCCCATCACCTTTTCTAACTACTGGAAGATGCTACCGATCCATGCGCAGCAAACATTTAAAGAGCTTCTTCCCCATAGCCATTAACTATCTGAACCCAAATCTAACTGCCACCTTGTCCGTGATGTCACAATGGGTCACAAACTGCCTTGCTCCAGAATCAAAACAATGGCTTCAGATAGTTCAGATTCGGAGAAGATTCTTTCTTGTTACTTATCCAGTTATGAATATGATTCAAATAGTTCTGAAGAGGAAAGCATAAATGTTTGCAATTGATTAAAGAAGTCCTTCCGTATCAATTCGAGCCATATGCAAGTGATGAAACCGGTGAAAATCTGGACTCCGATGTAGCGCCTAGAAAATGCACAAGATAGCGCACAAACAGTGTTTTTCCAGTATATGAAGCCGCTTATCAGAGCCGTAAAGCCGCGCGTGATTGGTTAAAATTTGTGGTAGAAGACAGAGGGGTGGGTTTTATGCACACACACAAAGGAGACTGCCACACTTCGAACAAGCACACGAACATCAGATGTTGACACGAGAGAGAAAGCTCCGACAACGCTACAGAGTAACAAATGACACAGTGAGAAGTGGATGTTTGTCCGATCGGTTTGCTCCACTAATATGACGATTGCTCTCTTTCACCAGGTGAGCTCACAGTTAGCATGCAGTGCGACTAAATGAGTAAACATGCATCAAACATCCGCTATCCAAGTGCCAAATCACTAACTCTGGTTAGCTTCCTCGTTTGCCACCGCTGGTGCTCTACTCCGTTGGAAATGGCTGATTTGTCCGTTGGAAATTTGTGTAAACTTACACCTTCTTTATGCGTGTTATCGTAATTGGCTGCGACACACAACGATTCACCATCGCATTATTTATTTAGTTTTCCTTCTGATTTCATGATCAACACTGTGTTTTCAGATGAAAACCAGTACCCACAATGCATTGTGTGTCGCTTTCTTGGTCAGGGGCGTTCCTTCAGTGACGTCACTTCCGGCATCATCATTTACTCGAAAACAAGACCACCTGAATATTCAGCGCGAGTCTTCAAACGTAAAATATAGCTATACGTGGTGGAATCTTTGTAAAATGCACTCAGTACATTTGAAGTGATTTTACAAATTGTGGACGCAGCTTGTCCAAAGGTGTCGGTAGTCCTTTAAGGGGCTGCAAAACCTCTCACTGTCACAACTCAGTTGAAAAATCACATCTTTCAAAAAATCTTAAACACAGCGATTTCAACATCTTCAGCCCCTACAATGTATTTATTTTCTTCTTGAATTAACAATTTTCATAGAAAGGAAAGCATTGACAACAAAGATTAGTTGATCATTTATTGTCAAATCTACCCCACTTGTCACTGTGCACTATTTTGACATATTTGATGATTTGTCTTGATGTTTTGTGTTGGCTGCCACCAATGTTTGCAGCTGAACAAACGTGGCATTTCGGGGCTCTTCAGAAAAGGGATGATTTCGGAGGCTCCACCATCCGGCCTGGCAGTGGCGCTAATTCCAGGATGACGGCGCGCCAGAAACAATTCCCGAAAGGCCCTTGACAATCTCGCACGGTCAGAACAGCGCAATCGGCAGTGGAACATGACCGACGTGTGGCCGCGGCGCGGACGCCAGCTGCGCCGAGCCTTCAGCCAACAAATGCCAACAACAGGCGGCAAATACTGAAATCTCAACAATTTCAATTATATTCCAATACAGTGATACCTCGATTTACGAACCCCTTGGCTTACGAATTTTTCGGTTTACGAACGTTATATTTATGAACATTTTACCTTGGCATACAAACAATTTTTCTGGATACAAGCGAAGCGCCACAATGAGTGATGTGTCATTGGCAAACGAGCTCGTTCTCCTCTCAATAAAATAGCGGCCGACTGTTTTTGTCCGCTATTCCCCGCCCCCAGTCTTCGGTTAAAGCCACGTGATTCGTCAATAACGCAGCAGTTAACATTAAAGAGACAGGCAGACGACAGAGAGAGAGTGATAAGATGGATAGAAAACAGTGAAATTTGGACTTGTTTCAACTTTGATAGTTCAAAAGCAGAGTGTAGACCGCAAGGTTAAAATATCCCATCAATCAGGCTCCACAAATAACCGGCACAAGCCATCTGTACACTTGATGCAAAAAGCAACAATCAACCCAGCTAAATGGAACACAATTGATGAGGAACTAGGTAAAATTATCACAGAGAAAGCACCTACGAGGGATCATTCCTCAAGATGCAGAAAGAAGGCTACATTCCTCATCAAGTGTTTAATGCTGATGAAACCGGTCACTCCATTCCATCAAGCCATCAATGACCGTAACAAAGGTAAATAAAAGGACTTTATTATAAAGTACAGTTTATTTCTTTAATTGTAATATCATAGCACATTTATTATACATAAAATAAGGTATGTGTTGTGTAGTTTTAAGGCTTAGAAAATTAGAAAGTAGAAAATTATTTTTATGACCTGGGAACGGATTCTTCTTATTTGAATGGTTTCTTATAGATTTTTTTTGGGGGGATACACACTTCTGTGAACCAATTAAGGTCGTGACGGACATCCGACGACCCGATGATTCGATGACGACAGTCCCGATATGACCGACCCCTGGACTATTCTTTTCAGACTCCATGAACTTGTGGATGAGAAACGAGAGCGGTGGGGCGCCAGCGTCTCCCTCTCTCAGGATACGGATACATTCATTGCCAGCGGCGCTGGCTAATTAGCTTAAAGATTGACGGGTGGATGACTATGCCGCTTTCTAATCCATTCATTTTTTTTATCACTTTAGCTAAAGTGTTGCAAATAAACACAAAGCATGGCGCAAATGTGTACATTTTGCAGCAAATGTGGGGGCGAGAGAAAAGCGGATCACCGGCAACATCTTGTCTTGGAATGTAGGCGAGAAATCGACAGGCGCATTCTGGACGCCTCTCTCGAGACAAATTCCACCGCGGCTAAAAAAAACAGTCGAGTGCCGACCAAAGCAAATCATCCCGTTCAGGGTCGTGTCTCTCATCCTTCCGGAACGCGTGAGCCGAAGGATACAATGCGCTCCGATACGGGCGTGGCCGAGGGGCGGCAAAAGGTGAAAGGCCGCAGCCGTAATTCATCAAGAAAGTGCAACGCGGTTGCTTGAAGTCACCATTCCAGGGGGCCACAGAAGAAAGGAAAACAATAGTTGAAGGCCCAGAACCCGAGCAAAGGCATCCAAAATAGATCCAGCACGCAATATCTGACCTTCTTCAAATTTCTATTCCCTCTCATTCCCTCAGATCATCTTCCTCCCTCCACCTCTGTGCGCCAGCTGCCCATCTCAGCACGATGAGGGACAGAGCTTTCAGCTGCTCTGCCCCCAAACTCTGGAACTCACTTCCTCCCAACATTCGTAGCATCGATTCTCTTCCCACCATCTGAAAACCCACCTATTTAAAATTACATTTTCTTTGTAGCTCTCTCTTTTGTTTCTATTTATTATTTTATTGTATTTATTATTGTATCTATGCTGCTCTGTGACTGTAAAGTGTCCTTGAGAGCTTTGAATGGCGCTTGAAATCAAATGTATTATTATTACTATCATTATTACTGTTATTATTACTATTACGACTACTATTACTACTACTACTACTACTACTATTACTTACTTATACTTTTCGTCAATGGATGCTACAGCTGCGTGTTTGCTTTCAACATTTAGCTTGTAGTCGACGTGCACATTCCACCATGATGTCCCTGATCCACTGGTGAAGAGACGCTTTGATCCTCTCCTCTTTCATCTGGAACTGCTTTATGTAACAAAGAGGGTACAGAAAGTGCTTAAGAATGAATGTCTCTCTGTGTCTTTGTGTTGTCATGCTATTTGTTATTTAGTTGTTTTTTTTTTCTTTTGACTTCAAGACGGCGCCGCGAGAGTGGCTGCCTTTCCAGCAGCTCATGTATTTTGTTTTTCTACTTTCATTTCTTTCATAACTTTGCTGCTGTGAAATGTAAATTTCTCCACAGACTAATAGAGGCAAATCCAATCCAATCCAATCCAATTACTACTACTATTACTACAACTAAAATTTCCCCATTGTGGGACGAATAAAGGTTTTCTGATTCTGATTACTACTATTACATCTATTACTATAATTACTAATTACTACAATTACTACAATTTCTACAATTTCTACAATTACTACAATTCCTACAATTGCTACTATTACGACTTCTGCTGTGGCTACTACTACTGCTATGATTATTATTATTATTATTATTATTATCCTCTAATCCACAGGTGTCCAAGTTAAGGCAAAATCTGGCCCGCCACATCCTTTTATTCAGCCAGCGAAAGTAAATCAAGCATGTCAAGTGCCATGATGCTTGCTAAAGTGCCAACCAACATTTCCAATTGTCATATGAAAACCACAATTAGTCATTATTCTTGACTTTTATTTTGCAAACTAGTTATTGATCAAATTGTTGTGTGTTCTATATGTATTATGTACAAGGTGGTGAAACTTTCTAATGGCTTCCCCAAATTCATAACGGCCCGTGAGAGGAAACCGTAATGACAAAAAAGGACTTTGACACTATTGCTGTAATTCAGGTGGATCAGAAAAACCTCGCCAGGTCTAATCAAGGCCGGCCAAAAATAGAAAAAATTTGACGCAACATGGCTTTTTATACTTTTTTTTGTCGCTTCATCCGGTGGACAGTAAATATTTGATCATTGAGACCGTGCGCCTGCCTTTCGCCCACACCGTCAAAATCGACAAATCGACAGCTATAAATGTGCTTTGTTGACAAGCAGTCTGGGGGGGTGACCTGAAAATATTGACACGCCATTGCCGCGTCAATCGTGTGCTTTTTGTGACTATTCTTTGCGGTAGAAGCCACAGGAACCATGCTTTGCGCTCGATGCTTTTCATTTGGGGTCATGTTTTCAGGTGCTGTTGACAAGGTTGTTTAAAGGACAACCGATATTTTTTTGTTTCCTAACTGACGTCAGAAAAAACATTTTATAGCATCTGAAATACGCAAAACACGCAGGCTGATATTTTTAGTCAAATGAAAAACACCAATAAAAATGACTTAGTGTCCCAAAACTACTTCAAAATGACCTCAGAAAGTTTCAGTTTCAGAAGGTGACGTCACGCCAGTATGTAGTGCCTTGCTCTAGAATCAAAACGATGGCTTCAGATTCAGAGAAGATGCTTTCTTGTTACTCATCCAATTATGAATATGAAGAAGAGGAAAGCATAAATGTTTGCAATCGATAAAAGACTTTTATACTTTCATTCCTTTCATCACTTTGCTGTTGTGAAATGTAAATTTCTCCACTGCGAGACTAATAAAGGCAAATCCAAATCCAAAAGAAGTCCTTCCGTATCAATTGAGCCGTCAGGACTCCAATGTAGCGTCCTGGAAAATGCACAAGATGGCGCCCAAGCTCAGTTGGAAATGGGCTGATTTGTCTGCAGGGAATTTGTGGAAACTCGTATCAAATAGTAGTCTTGGTGCAACACACAACGATTCACCATCACGTTATTTATGTGTTTTCCTTCTAATTTCGCCATCAACACGGATAAACACAACGTTTTCAGACCAAACAAAGTACCCAAAATGCATTGTGTGTCGCTTTCTCTGTGAGGGACGTTCCAGACGTGACGTCAGGCATCATCATCAACTCGAAAACAAGACTTCCTGAATATTAGGCGAGAGTCATAAAACGTAAAATATAGCTATATGCGGTGCAATCTTTGTAAAATACATTCAGTAAAAATCAATTGAAGTGATTTTACAAATTATGGACACAACTTGTCCTTCGACAAGTTGTGTCCATAATTTCTAAAATCACATTCGGAATGCCCCTGACCGAGAAAGTGACACAGAATGCATTTTGGGTACTTTTTTCGTCTGAAAACACAGTGTTGATTGTGAAATTAGAAGGAAAACTACATAAATAACGCAATGGTGAATCGTTGTGTGTCGCAGCCAATTGCGGTACCACGCATAAAGAAAGTGTACGTTTACACAAATTCCCAGTGGACAAATCAGCCCATTTCCAACGGAGCTTGTGCGCCATCTTGTGCATTTTCTGGACGCTACATTGGAGTCCAGGCGGCTCGAATTGATACGGAAGGACTTATTTAATAGATTTCAAACATTTATGCTTTCCTCTTCAGAACTACAGTAAAGTCTCGTTATATCGATATCGGATATATCGATAGTCCCGGTTATATCGATACTATTTCTATGCACGCACGGAGAAAATTACATGCAAACAGGGTCGGATATATCGATATTCCCGATTATATCGATATTTTTTCGGACTCCCTTGAATATCGATATAACGAGACTTTACTGTATTTGAATCATATTCATAACTGAATGAGTAACAAGAAATCATCTTCTCCGAATCTGAACCCTCTGAAGCCATTATTTTGATTCTTGAGCAGTTTGTGAAGGCGTATCCTGGCGTGACGTCATGAACAAGGGGGCGGGACTTTCTGAATCTCCCCAGTTCCAAGCTCATTTTCTGGCAGTTTTGGGACACTAAGTCATTTTTATTGGTGTTTTGCAATTGACTAAAAATATCAGCCTGCGTGTTTTGGGTATTTTAGATGCTATAAAACGTTTTTATGATGTCAGTTAGGTAACAAAAAATGGTGTCGGTTGTCCTTTAAACGGCATCCATTGGGCAAATAATCAGCGATCCATAAAGCCTAGAGTGAGCGGTGCAATAACGAACAGGTCACAGCCAAAGGAACCCCATGAGGAAGACGTAATATCGCTTGATCCCGAAAAGCAGACTTATGTTTAGATGCATGGAAATCCTCCGGTCCAAAAAAAAACCTTTGTAATGAAGTGGAAGATCAAAAGGAGGGGGAAAAATAGGTGTAATGGAGACTCATCGTGTTTCCTTGCTGCAATCGATAGCAAGTCGAGTCTTCATCAAGGCCAGCGATTGCTCAGGTGCAAGTGGGATGAAAGGAAACCCATTGGTTGACCATAAGCTCGCCAAACCCAACCCAAGTTTATTTGTCGAGCGCTTGCAAACAACTACAGCTATCATACATAGCTCCGTTCACAGCGCCAAAATTATTATGAGTGAGTTTCAACACCCTTGATGACCGGCGTCCACACCCTTTATCGCTTTTTCCAATGTTTTAGTCTCTTTACTCATGCTTCCTTTTAGATCTATTTTGATGTCAATTATGTACGGTTGTCTTCAGGCGTACATTTTATTGAGCATTTTAAGCTCTTGTAAAGCGTCTTTGAGTGCAATGAAAAGCACTTTCAAATTACATGTATTATTATCATTAATCTATGAGTTCCTTGGTGTGGCATATAAGCCATCTCTGAGTTGTTTCTTTTCTTTTTTTAATTTCCTGTTCACATTGTTGACATTGTAAAAATTTTCGAACAGAAAAAGTAGCCAGACAATTGGGATCATTTTATGGAAAACAGTGTGGCCGTTTTTTTTTTAACTTTTTGCCTAAACTACAGTTGAGCTACCTCTTTTACATTGCAAGCAATCCTCCCCGTCACAGTCACCTGTTCAATCCACATATTATAGTGGATCCCGTCTTTCGCTTGATTGGGAGGATAATGTCGATATAAATAATTCAGTGAGGTGAGTTTCAAAGTAAGCATATGAAGGCTACTTGTTTGCTCAGCTACCGCGTCACATATATCGTCAGAGTCACCTGGAAAAAGGTGATGGAAACCAATTGAAATGTATACATACACGGAAACATATTAGCTATCTAGCTATTAGCTATCTAGCTAGCAAGCTTTCACTTTTGCTAGCTAGCTATTTGAGTCAGGAAACATATTAGCGATCTAGTTAGCTATCTAGCATTCAATTAGCTAGATAGCTATCTTTTTGAGTTACTTCCGGGTTGAATGAACGCTGGCGCGTGTGACTATTATTATTATTATTATTATTATTATTATTATTATTATTATTATTATTGGATTGGATTTGCCTTTATTAGTCTCGCAGTGGAGAAATTTACATTTCACAGCAGCAAAGTTATACAAGAAATGAAAGTAGAAAAGCAAAACACAGGAGCTGCTGGAAAGGCAGCCACTCTCGCTCACTCCTATTATTATTATTATTATTATTATTATTATTATTATTATTATTATTATTATTATTATTATTATTCACACAACAAACAACAAGGAGACAGCCCATCAATGACAAAGACAATTGAAAACGGTCCAATTCAAAATGACGTCTCATGCCGATGCGAAAAACGCCTTCCAAGCGACTTGAGAAAGAATCGTTTGGGCAGACAAAAGGGAAGTCCATGAGACGCGGTTCATCGTCTCTACCTGAGGAATTTTTATCGCCGGTCGTGGCTGCCGTGGAAGAAACACACTTTCAAGGACGAGAGTGACGCGGCGTCGAAGGCAAAATGGCGTCCGGTTTATTGCACGCAAAAATGTGCTGTCCCTCCCAACCTTCTTTGCAGACACCGAAGATTTCAGAATGCTTTTTCTCTGGCTTCGGAGCTCCGGCACTGGGCTGCGGTGCAATCGAGAAGGCTCATCGCCAGAGTTGGGGTCACGTCGCAAGTCATTTTGTCGAAGCAACTTTTCTACATGGGATAAAACAATCGGACAAGCACAGTGGAGAGTTGAGCTGTTGTGGGGCCGTGATCCTGCTTAAATTTATCTTCTCCTGTACTGGAGGTTTTTTTTTTCTCTTTATGCACCACACAAAAACTGAAGCAGTTAATAATAGCACGGTAAAAAAGGCAATAAATCAAAGGCGTTGGGATGGGCCAGCATGGAGGGACACCTCGTCTCATCTCCTCAGATATGAAGAGCAAATAAAGGAAACGAAGTTGCCCGCCTGGCCTCATCTCGCCGTCATCTTAATCGAGTGATACCTCGGTTTACGAAAATCTTGGCTTACGAACTATATGGTTTATGAACGTTACATTTATGAAAAATTTTACCTTGGCATACGAAGTATTTTTCAGGATACACACAAAGCGCCACAATGAATGATGTGTTGTTGGCGAACGAGCTCGTTCTCCTAACAAGAAAATGGCAGCTGACTGTTTTTGTCCTCTATTCCCCACCTCCAGTCTTTGGTTAAAGCCATGTGAATGGTCAAGAACGCAGCAGTAAGGGGTGGGGGAGTTACAGGCACAGAGAGAGTGAGGCCGTTCTCCAAAAAAGAAAATGGCACCCGCCTTTTTTTTTGTCCTCTATTTCCCGCCCCAAGTCTTCAGTTAAAGCCACGTGATTGGTCAAGAACGCACTGTAACATTTAGACTCGTTTCAACTTTTATAGTTCAAAAGCAGAGTGTAGACTGCAAGGGTAAAAAATCCCATCAATCAGGCTCCACAAACAACCCGCACAAGCCATCTTTACACTTGATGCAAAAAGCTACCAACCCAGCTAAACAGAACACAATTGATGAGGAACAAGGTAAAATTATCGTAGAGAAAGTACCTACAAAGGATCATTCCTCAAGATAGTGAAAGAAGAAGGCTATGTTCCTCATCAAGTGTTTAATACTGATGAAACCGGTCACTCCATGCCATCAAGCCTTCAACGACCATCACAAAGAAAGTCACTTTTGTACAGATGACGGCTGAAGAAACCTTCTCATCGATGGACCACTCCTGTACGACTGAGAGCTTACACAGACGACCATCACAAAAGTAATAAAATGTGACTTTATTATATACTACAGTTTATTTCTTTAATTATGATACCATAGCACATTTATTATACATAAAATAAGGTATGTTTTGTGTAGTTTTAAGGCTTAAAAAAATAGAAAGTAGAAAATTATGTTTTATGGAGACCCGGGAATGGATTATTCTCATTTTAATGGTTTCCTGTGGGAAATCAAATTTTGGGATACACACTTTTTGCCTTACACACTCTGTCTGGGAGCCAATTGAGTTCGTAAGCCAAGGTATCACTGTATGTTCTAACAGTCCTGTGATTTCACGGAAACTGGATGCTGTTCTTTCTTGTGTTGGGGAAACTGGGTGAAGACATTCAAAAACCATCATGGTGAACGGCGGTCAGCAACTTTCGGATCCAGAACTCCTCCACATGTCCCGATGAATCTTGGAATTCCGAGGTAAAAGTGTGAATCTTGCTCACTTTACAGTATTTTCCTTTTCTTGGTTGGTCCTAATTCTCTTCCGTGCATTTTGACCCCATCAAATCCACTGTATCGTTTTAATCACTCTCTCTGTCATGACATTTATTTTCAACATGATTACGCAATAGAACAAATGAATGAACACATGAAAATGTGTGTAAGGCAAAAGGTGTGTCTTCCAAATATCAATTTCCCATAGGAAAACGTCAAAAATGAGAGTAATCCGTTTCCAGCTCCCCATAAAACATCATTTTCTACTAAATAAGCCTTAAAACTACACAACATATACGTTATTTTATGTATAATGAAAGTGCTATTGGATTATAATTAAAGAAATACTGGACAGTATAATAAAGTCATTTTATTTACCTTTGTGGTGGTCATTGATGATATCCGAGTTAAGTTGCCCGGCTTTCTCGGTGATAATATCCTCACTAAAACCTGCCAGCTGCTTTTCGTGAATCCAAATCAACAGAAGTTTTTCAACCTCTTCTCTTGTCTAAAACTGTTGCTTAGACAACACAGAATCAGAATCAGAATCATCAGAATGAGAATCATCTTTATTGCCAAGTATGTAGGACACACAAGGAATTTGTTTCCGGTAGAACACGCTGCACTATTATCGTTGTCAAAAAAACTGCTAAGTGGCACTATACAGTTCCATTTTGGCTACTGTTGAAAGAGTTCAAAGAGTTAATGGCTTGGGGGAAGAAGCTGTTTAAATGAAAAACCCTTAGCCACACGTAGCAATGGTCGACTTCGCATTCTGGTACAGAGATGCTAAGTCACACAAACGCACACCTCATTCGTGTTTTCCGATGATCTCCTTCTTCTGCTTGACCCTAATTTTGTTTTGTGTCCTCTTCGGCTGAACACTAGCCTGTAGATGGATCTTTTTCGGTCCCAAAAAAGCAAAAGTATCCACTCGAGAGCAAACCACATATGTGGCAAACGTCGTTTGCACTTAGAGAAAGGGGGTGTGGAAAAGTAGTCCGGCTGCCACGGTGGCGCCGTTCGGCGACGTGGTTTGGTGTTCTTCCACCGAAAACTAGTCGGAGAGCCATTGTGGTGCTCCGTGTGTTTCCCGAAAACTAGCTCGTGTGCCAAGATTATATTCTGGTGAATTTAATGTTCGTAAGGCAAAAAGTTCGCTAGCTAAAGCATTTGTAAACCGAGGTATCACTGTATTTGGATGGAAAGCTTTATTGCTTCATGATGCTTCAGTTTACCATCACGAATATTCATTCATTCATGAATGGGGAAATATGCCCACCACCTCCTTTCAATTGGTGCAAAAAGCAGCGAGACGCATTCATTGCGGCGAGTGAAGCATTAGCGTGTTCATGGCGAATCCGACGCGATTTGCTTGCTCCCTTTTTGCCGCTGATACTAAAGCTGCACCGTCTTGGAATGTATCTGGCCCACGTTATTCACGCGACGGACGTGCGACTCACAAATGCAGGCTCAATTAGCGCTCGCAAGAATATCACGTCTCCACATACGCACCGCCCACACGTGAGCAAAACAACCCCTTCCGCGCCGCACACCGAAACGCAAGCTCGTTTCCCACCGAGTGAGCTAGGCCACAGTCCTTGAACACTTCCCGCAATCGCTCACCATCATTTTCTCCAGGGACACGACCGCCTCGGCCTCAAGCAGTCCGGCAAAGTCACGAGAGTGAAATACACCTGAGACGTTTTTTTTTCTGGGAAGTGGACAGTTTCAGGCGATACGCACTACAGTGATACCTCGGTTTACGAACCCCTTGGTTTACGAACGTTAAATTTATGAAAATTTTACCTTGGCATACAAACTATTTTTCAGGATAGACACGGAGCGCCCCAATGACTGATGTGTCGTTGGCGAACAACAAGGAAATGGCAGCCGACTTTTTTTTGCCTCTATTCCCCGCCCCCAGTCTTTGGTTAAAGCCACGTGATTGGTCAAGAACACAGCAGTGGGGGGGGGGGGGTTTACAGACAGAGAGAGAGAGGCTGTTCCCCTAAAAAGAAAATGGCAACCAAGTTTTTGTTGGACCTCTATTCCCCGCCCCCAGTCTTCGGTTAAAGCCACGTAATTGGTCAAGAATGCAGCAGTGAGGGGGGACGGGGGTTAAACATTAAAGAGACAGGCAGACAACAGAGGGGGAGTGAGAAAATGGATAGAAAACTGTGAAATTTGGACTCGTTTCAACTTTGGTAGTTCAAGGGCAGAGTGTAGACTGCAAGGTTAAAATATCCCATGAATCAGGCTCCACAAATAACCCGCACAAGCCATCTGTACACTTCATAGAAACAACTATCAACCCAGCTAAACAGAACACAATTGATGAGGAACTAGATAAAATTATCGCAGAGATAGCACCAACAAGGGATCATTCCTCAAGATGGTGAAAGGAGAAGGCTACGTTCCTCATCAAGTGTTTAATGCTGATGAAACCAGCCACTCTATTCCATCAAGCCATCGACCACCACAAAGGTAAATAAAACGACTTTATTATACAGTACAGTTTATTTCTTTAATCATAGTACCACTGCACATTTATTGTACATAAAATAAGGTATATTTTGTGTAGTTTTAAAGGACAACCGACGTCACTTTTTTGTTTCTTAACTGACATCAGAAAAACGTTTTATAGCCCAAAACATGCATATTTTTAGTCAAATGCAAAACACCAATAATAATAACTTAAAGTGTAAATCTGCAAAAAAAATGAAGCCAGAAGCGGCCAGTTTAAGAAGGTTCCACCCCCTTGTTTGTGACATGACCCCAAGACGTTTTGCCTTGCTGGAGAATCAAACCAATGGCTTCAGATTCGGAGAATATGCTTTCTTGTTACTTGTCCAATTATGAATATGATTCAAATAGTTCTGAAGAGGAAAGCAGCCCGTTTCCACAGGATGATTAATTCCTTACATGGAGTTTTGTCGCCCTCTTCTGCCTCTTTTTTGGTGCTACAAGAAGTTTTTAGAGTACAGCCAAGTACAGCCAAATGCATTGACGTGATGGAAGGACTGCTACAATGTGTCCTTTTTTCGGTCAGGGGCGTTCCTTCAGTGATGTAACGTAAGGCCTCGTCACCAACTCAAAAACAAGACTTCCAGAATATCCAGTGCGAGTCTTAAAACGTAAAATATAGCTATATGCGGTGGAATCTTTGTAAAATAGGCTCGGTAGAAGTCATTTGAAGCCATTTTACTAATTATGGACACAACTTGTCCGGAGACGTCGGTTGTCCTTTAAGGCTTAGAAAATTAAAAAGTAGAAAATTATGTTTTATGGGTACCTGGGAACGGATTATTCTCATTTTAATGGGTTTCTTTGGGAAATTAATTTTGAGGATACACACTTTTCGCCTTACACGCTGTCTGGGAACCGATTAAGTTTGTAAGCCAATGTATCACTGTATGCCACTATTAAAAAAAGGATTACTCTGGTTTTGCGACTGAGCATTGCAAGGACGGGCGGGCCCTCGGTAAAGCGAGAGAGTGCGCATTAATCATTGCGCGACGCCGCTGCAGCGCAGGGTGGCGGGATCGGGACCGCCATTCATCACAACAACCGTGGGTGGATTTGACTGAGTTGAAAACGTTCGGGGCGATCAGGACACCTTGGCCCATTCGTAA